>NC_056729.1:1214630273-1214770273 GCF_019279795.1 Protopterus annectens
TCAAACTAAGAATAACTAACAGATAAGCTAGCATTAAATAACTTGTGTCGTCATCAGTGTTTGGCTCTGCTCTTTTCAAATATTGAGTGACATTTTTCCTGTAAAAGCACAACTGAAATTTCTCCAGTACCTAGTTGCACACAGGACAACTAATTTGCAGTGACAAGCACTGTCCACATAGTTCCAAACCCCATACTCCTGACAGTGATTGATATGCTCACTCCAATTATCTAATCAATAAAAAGTGGTCTGTTGCCATGGATATGAACTTTCCTACTGTCTCTGATGTTCATCGTGTTTCACTGTTGCAGTCATTACACTTGGGTTATCCTGCTGGCAGGCTACACGCAGTCGGCCTGAATTCCAAAGTCCTGGTCCGGCGTCGGTTGCTGTCACCTCTTCCTTGACATCAGTGCGCCAGGGGTATATTAAGATGCAGCCGACACCATTTTCTTCAGTCTTTCTTGACACGCGGTGCCCGAAGCAAAAGCAGTTTGCAAGTGCCGGTCGGCCGACTCCTGAAATTTTCGAAATTGAATTTCAGATCCGAAGTCTTCTATAAAGCTAAGTACCCCATTGGGGAGACTTTTTTCTTGCTCCAGACCGATGTCAGAAAAAGTTAACAATTGTATTTCTTGTGGGACACAAATACCTCATAAGTATTTTCATTCTTACTGTATTCCTTGCCTAGGCCCTGACCACGACGTTGCTAGTTGTCGGTTTTGTGCAAGATTTAACCAACGCACTATTAAGCGTCGGTACGATTTTGCTTTTCATTTGGCCGAAGGTTTAACTATATAATACCGTCGGAACAGCCGACGACCAGAGTTCATAAAAAGCGCAAGGAAAAAGAAAAGGACAGGCATCCGAGGTCCAAAACCGATGACAAAGCCTCTTCTAGGCCAGTCGCTGGTTCGCCAGTTCTCAGTGAGGCGCTTTCGCAGCCCCTGACACCTGCTGCCTCAGAGCCACAGCTGCCTCCGACTCCCACGTGGAGACAACTAGGCCTCTGGATACTCAAGGTATTGGGCCCCCGGAAACTAATCTCTCAGATGGGTCTGGAGCCGCTGAGCAGGCATCGGCTTCTGAGGGTGTTTTCAGACCTACACAGCTTTATATCAAGCCAACTTCAGCATCCAAAACAAAGACTAAAACAGCTTTAAAGACA
Organism: Protopterus annectens; assembly: GCF_019279795.1. Taxonomy (NCBI): domain Eukaryota; kingdom Metazoa; phylum Chordata; order Ceratodontiformes; family Protopteridae; genus Protopterus; species Protopterus annectens. Next base: position 1,214,631,442 of record NC_056729.1, read on the forward strand.
AGGAAACAAGTACAGCATTCTCCAGAACAGACTTCCATGCCTAAGAAACAGATGCTCAAAATGGCCGAAGACCTAATTACTTTGATCAGGGGTTCCCATCCCCCTCCTGATAAGAGGCCTAGGCAAGACATTGAATATGATTCCTCTGATCAGGTTTCCATTTCTTCTGACTGCTCTTCAGAACAGGGATACTCTATTCCTCCCTATGAGGATTCTGATGCTGAAGAATGTATTCCTTCAGCTTCTCCTCCTGAGGATTATTCCTTTGGGGAAACCCTGCATACCATGAGGGAGCATTTCCACTGGGAGAACCAAGATTACTCAGAATCTAAGAAAAGGCTCAGAGACTTTCTTTTACTACCTCAGCACAGACCTCTTGCTATTCCACCTGTTCTAGACATTGTAGATGATGTATTTTCAGAGTCCGGACTGTCTCCTGACTCTACCTCCTGCACCTGTTAAGCCAGATAGATACTACAGGGTTCCAGATTCTCATAAATGTCTATATAAAAACCCTGCCGCTGACCCAGAAACTATATCTCAGGGTCCCAAAGGGATCAAGGCCTCTATTGCAGAAAACCCTGTCCCCTCAGACAGAGATTCAAGGGCACTGGACAGATGGGGGAAAAAGTTTACACTTCTGCTACCTTGGCTGTAAGGGCTTTAAATTGTCAGTTTCATATGCTTAAATATCAGCAATACTTAATGTCTCTGCTAAAACAGAAAATGTTGACAAATTCTGAATGTTCTGAGAACAAGGAAATGCAGGATTTATTGCATGCAGCTGAACAAGTGGGAAAGCATACCTTGCAATGTGGTTTTGATTCACTGGAGGCCTCTTGCAGGGCCGCTGTTACAAGTTCTGTCATTAGAAGGCATGTTTGGTTAAAAGAACAGACTCTGCCTGATCATGTTAAAGTAAAATCATTGGATGCTCCATTACAGCGTTATACTTTGGTGTTAAGGCAGAATAGGTATTGAAGAAAATGGAGGATAAAGCTAAATCAATGCAGACAGTAAAGAATTTCTTACACGCAGCCACCCAGATTTAACAGGAACTGGCCTTCTAAGAATTGGTCCTTTCCCGTGTCAGGCAGGCCGCAAAGAGGCAGATACAGACGCCCTAGAGGTAGACAATAGCCCCAGGGCTCATACAGGCCCAAGCAATGGGGTGCTTCTACCTCCAAAAGCGGAGAAGACAAATCTCAGCCATATAGGAAACAATCCCAATGACTTCCCTCTGCCAACGCCAAGCATTTATCTTTTGGCAGCACCCTTAGGGGGAAAGCTAGCATTTTTTTCACAAAATTGGCACATGATCACCCAGGACAAATGGGTCTTAAATATAGTCTCTCAGGGCTACAGGTTCCACTTTCACACCCTTCCAAAGGCAAAAGGTATGCCAGACCTGCCACACAGTCAATGGGCAGAGGCACAAAAACAAGTTTCATCTCTCATGGACATGAGGGCTATTCAGCCAGTGCCACAACAAGAGCAAGGACAAGGATTTTACTCAAGACTTTTCTTAGTACCAAGAAAGGACAAAGCATGGAGACCAATTCTGGACCTGTCTATTCTAAATACTTTTCTGGACGTTCCAAAGTTCAAAATGTTGACACTGCAGCAGCTTTTGCCCATGCTGGGCAAGAAGGCTTGGCTTGTAACTTTGGACCTCAAAGAGGCATACCTGCATGTCCCAATCAGAGAATCTTGCAGAAGATACCTCAGATTCATAGCTGGCTCAATGCACTACCAATTCTCTACACTGCCCTTTGGCTTATCTACTGCGCCCAGGATCTTCACAAAATGCCTGGCACCAGTAATTGCATTTTGCAGACAAAGAGGAATTCAAATATATCCCTACTTGGATGACTGCCTTATTCAAGCAGAGACCAAAGACATTCTACTAAAGCATCTGGCATTTGTAAAAAGATTACTAATTTGCCTAGGGTACACAGTAAACGAAAAGAAATCAAAACTAGTACCCTCTCAAGAGGTAATATTCCTGGTTGCAAGCTTAAATACAGCTGCCCAGATGGCTTATCTCACTCCAGACAAACAAATGCACTTGACTTCTTACTTCGAAAGCATGGCAACAAAGACCCAGTTATCTGCAAGAAAAATTCTTATGGCTCTGGGCTACATGGCATCCTGCATTCTGCTGATTCCATATGCAAGACTGCATATGAGGAAACTACAATGGTATCTAAAAAGTGTTTGGATTCAACATTGCCACAGCCTGGAATCATTAATTTCACTCATTCCCTGCCTGTAACAGGAGTTTTGATGGTGGGCACAGGCCTGTCACCACAACAAGGGACAGCCATTCACTTTACCCACAGCCAGGCAGACACTAACAACAGATGCATCAGATTATGCCTGGGGGGCCCACATGGCAGGAAAATGTATTCAGGGCACATGGCCCGCAAGCCAAAGGCATCTTCACATCAATCAAAAAGAGATGCTAGCTGTACAAAATGCCCTGACAGCCTTCAAGGACCTACTTCATCCAGGACAGCTGCTGATAGACGGACAACACCACAGTCATGTGGTGCATAAACAAGCAAGGGGGCACACATTCCTACCCCCTCTGCAGACAAGCCATAATTTTGTGGAACACAGCATTGACTTACCAAGTACACCTGCAAGCACAATTCCTGCCAGGAAAAACAAATGCTCTGGCAGACGAACTAAGCAGAAACCTCATGGATCCTCATGAGTGGAAACTAGAGCCACAAATCTTCAACATAACAAGGAAATGGGGATGCCCAGACATAGATTTTTTGCCTCCCCTCACAACTGCCAACTTCAGAGATTCTGCACAAGGACTTATCACAAACAAGCATGGAATGTGGATGCTTTGTCATTCAGCTGGAACAACCTTACAGTATATGCCTTTCCTCCACTGCCTCTCCTCCCCAAGGTACTCCTAAAGGTCAGACAAGAGAAGCCACAAATGGTACTGATTGCCCCGGATTGGCCGCGCCAACACTGGTACCCAATCCTAAGGAGCTTGTCTCAAGGCTCAGCCTGGATATTGCTTCAAATTCCTCATTTACTGACCCAACAAAACAATCAGATCCTGCACAGCCAACTCAGAACCCTAAGTCTAGCTGCATGGCGGATAGTGTAACCATTCAGAATACACCTCTCTCTAAAGCGGTTATGGATGTTATTTTGGAGGCCAGGAGGCCCAGCACCAGAAAATCGTATGCAGAAAAATGGAAGATATTCTGTGCTTGGAACAAGGCACAAGGAAATTGACACACTTGTTCCAAGTATTCCTCAGATTTTACAATATCTAACTGAGATGCTGGACAAAGGCCTATCCTTCTCATCAGTTAAGATCCATGCCTCTGCCATTTCAGCTCATTACAGTATGGACCCACCAATTTTTTCGCATCCATTGCTTAGGTAGTACCTCAGGGGAGCCAAAAACATAAGACCTCCAAGGAGAACACCAATACCTGCATGGGACCTCAATTTTGTCTTGGAAAAGCTCACACTGCCTCCTTTTGAGCCAGCCAATGCAACTGAGATAAAATTCGTATCATGGAAAACAGCTCTGCTCCTAGCAATAATTTCTGCAAGAAGAGTCTCAGAGTTACAGGCATTAATGGCTGTGGAACCTTTTATTATCTTTCATCCGGACAGGGTTTCCTTAGGGACAAACCCAACATTTATGCCTAAGGTAGTGTCCAGTGTGGCTCTTAATCAAACCGTTCATGTGCCTACTTTTTACCCAAACCCACAGAATAAAGGGGAGAGACCTCTGCATTCTTTGGACATACACAGACAGCTACGCTTCTACTTGGACAAAACTAAAGCTTTCAGAAAGACTGAGCAACTTTTAGTGGCATATGCTGCATGATCACAAGGAAAGGCCATCTCAAAGCAGACTATTTCAAAATGGATAGGACACTGCATTCATTTCTGCTATTCACAACATGGCAAATCAGTGCCTGAGGGCATTAGATCACATTCTACCAGGGCAGCAGCCACCTCAGCAGCCTTCCTCAGAGGAGTACCAACCAAGGATATTTTGGAGGCTGCAACTTGGACTTCAGTGCACACTTTTACTAAGCACTACCAGTTACCGCTTTACTCTAAATCCAGAGCAGGCTTTGCCACTGCAGTTCTGCAGGGCCTCATATCCACTCCTAATTCTATTTAGACCCAGCCACCCAACCTCAGCTTTGGGATTCAACCCAAGTGTAATGACTGCAACATTGAAACACGATGAACATAGTACAGTTGTGTACCTACCATAAATGTTCATAGATTAGTACTAGGCTAACTGCCCTTGTGAGCCATTTTAGGCCTAGCCAATTATCCTTTGTGAGACTCAAACCCTGTATCTTGTGTTTATAAGGCAAACACCTTAACCATTAGGCCACCCTCCCAACACAGAGGGAAGGTTACATGTAAGTGCCCCAGCATATGTGGGTCTATATCTACATGTAGATGTTCGAGTGTATTCACTGTTGCAGTCCAGGTTACCCACCCACCATCCCCCTTTCTTTGCTGGGACTTATCTGTACTTCTCTATTCTATACAACCTATGTGGTGTATTTGCTGGTAGATGAAGGTAATGTGTATTTTACTGCATGCTTTTTATAAGCAATGTTTTTTTTTAGCCTACCCTTTTGTGGGCACCTGACATCTGGGGCAAGAAAAACTGAAGAAAATGGCGTCGGCTGCATCTTATATACCCCTGGCGCACTGACGTCAGGGAAGAGGCGACAGCAACTGACGCCGGACCAGGACTTTGGAATTCAGGCCGACTACGGGTAGCCTGCCAGCAGGATAACCCAAGTGTAAGGACTGCAACAGTGAATACACTCGAACATCTACATTTATGGTAGGTACACAACTGTACTTTACTGGCTTGGTGGATATGGGCAACCTGAGGCAATGTAGAAATTGCCTCATGTTAACTGACACCCAGTTCATTCTTAAACAAACTGATAGGGTATGTCAGAGATGTATTTACACAATGTCACTGGAGGCAAAGATCTCACATAAAAGTACTCCTAATGTCAATAATATTGTCTGTAGTACCCATGCTGCACCCATCAAGCACACTTCAAAGCAGACATATAGACCCACATATGCTGGGGCACTTACATGTAACCTTCCTAAACCATAAAGGCCTCCTAGACGAAGTACACATAACAAATATCCTCAGCAGCACCAAATGTACTCTCTCAAAACAACACCCACGTCAATGCATAGAGCTACATCTCATGGACCCTCTACCTCTAAGCCCATAAGGCAAGTCACCACATAACCCAGCATTCTAGTCATTGGAGACTCCATTGTGAGAGACACAGATGTCCTTTTCACCAGGCTGAGTAAGGAGAAAGTTACGGTCAGTTGGTTATCAGGGGATAGGGTCCGTTACATTACACATGCACTCAGGTCACTGGACCACAGTTACCAGTATGACTCCGTCATAGTCCTTGTGGGAGTAAATGACTTAAGACATACCTCCCTAGACTATATGAAGAGAGACGTCATGGAGGTCTTGGGATGTGTGTCTCAGGCTGGTAAGGGCCTAACATTGAATATCATTTTACCTTCTCCGAGGATGATGCCACAATATAAACAAAAAAGATGATTGACTTTAATAATTAGCTTAGTTTCTGGTGTCATTCTAAGGGGTTGCAGTATTTGTCAACATGGAAAGAGATAGTCAGTAGACCACACTGCTTTTGCCAGGGATGGTCTACACCTTACCCCTCTGGACTTTCGAATATTAGCTAAAAATCTAAAGGTATTTCTGCTCAATGCTAGGAGTCTAAACAAAAAACTCCACTCCCTAGAAGCTCTCAGGAGAATGCTGATGTCTGTGCAGTCACTTAGACATAGTTTAAAGCCGCGGAGAGCACACCAACAGTGCAATGTTTATAATGCCTTCCATACATTTAACCTACCTACTTTACAGGCAGGGAGTAAAAGGTGGAGGTGTCTCTGTTTACATCAGAAATAAATATACTTCAATGCACTTGAGCTGCTCCATGTTCAAATCACCATAGGTAAAACCCAGTATAAACTTTCTTGCAAGCCATAGGTCCCCCTGTATGACCAAGGAAACCCATACCATGTGTTTAAACTTATTAGAAACACTAACCATCCAACCCAATACCATATTCATGGGAGACTTTAATTACCCCACTATTAACTGAGAATCCAATATGACACCAAACGTACATGCACAGAGAATTCTGGATTTTGTAAATACAGACTCCATGGACCAGATAGTCAATACACCAACCAGGGGTGCAACCATACTGGATCTGGTCCTAACTAATATGAACGACTGCTGCTCACCCCCTACTGTATTGCCTTCCCTGGTAAGGTCAGACCACAAAAGTAACTTTGAAGTTAAAAAAAAAAATGGACCCCCAGCTAAGCCTGGAATATTCAACAGTTATTCTAAGGCTAACCTCCTGCTATTAAGTGAGAACCTGGCAACATTTCAAGCCCTGGTAAACCCTGAGAACACTTCTGCCAGTGCAGAACTGTTTACAGAAACCCTGTGCAAGCATGTCAGTAGCTGCATAGAGGCAGCTGTACCCACCAGAAAGAAGTACAGAACTAACTCAAAAAACAAGCCACCCTGGTGGAATCACAAAATTAGTCCGCTGTATGACAGTAGGAAGAAAATCATGGCAAAAAGTAGGAGGTGCAGCACCAAGCAGGATTGAAGCATTCTCGTCAAACTAAGCAAACAACTCGGAGGACAAATAGTCTACCAAAGCCAAATTTGAGGCAAGGTTGGCCTCCCAGGCCAAGGACAACCACAAAGCATTCTTTAGCTTTGTCCGCCACCTCAAAGGCAGTACACAGTTGTGTGCAGAGCTCATTGTAAATGGAGCTACCTATACTTAGCCTGGAGATATAGCAAACCTCCTGGCTGATAAATTCAGCTCCAACTTTACCCCTCTCTCCCTATCAAACTTCCCTCAGGAAATATCAAATATAACTCCCCCTACTATCACTAAAGAACAGGTCCTTAATGCTCTCTCTATGGCCAAGAACATTGCATCAGTGGGCCCAGACAGTATCCCAGGATGCCTTCTAAAGAGCATGAAATGTGACCTATCAGGGCCTCTGGCATTACTGTTTAATGGTAGCCTCAAAACAGGCTTTGTGCCTCATGAATGGAGAAAGGCAACAGTCATCCCACTGCACAAAGGTGAGCCATCTACAGACTCTGGAAACTTCAGTCCCATAAGTCTCACTAGTCTTGTATGTAAAGCCATGGAAAAAAATTATCATGGATGTGATTAATAGAGATGTACTAAACCTGCAGACACTGGACTCAACCCAGTTTGGTTTCGTCAAGGGCAGATCATGCCTACTTAAGCTGGTAAACTTCTTTGAGAAGGTCACCAAAGCAATGGATGAGGGCAGAATTGTTCACACTCCCTACCTTGACCAGGCCAAGGCATTTGACACAGTACCCCATTTGGACACTGCTGACAAACTCAAGGGGTTAGGTACAAACCCGTATGACACCCGGTGGATAGCCATGTGGCTCACAGATAGGACCCAGGAAGTTAAAATTGGGGAGTTTACCTCTACAAAGAGGCCAGACATAAGTGGAGTCCCTCAGGGATGAGTCCTTGGACTGCTCCTTTTTGGCATTTACTTCTCAGAAGTCAAGGCCAATGTCAGTAGTCTCTGCCTAACTAAATTTGCAGGTGATTGCAAATTGGGAGCTGTCATTGAATCTCACACTGACACAAATGTTCTCCAGGAGGGGCTAACACAGACAAACAACTGGTGTCAGAGCCATGGACTAAAACTAAATGCCAAGAAATGCATAATAATATCCTTTGGGAAGTCATCCATCCCTGGTGACAGTCATATTGACAACACACCCCTTGGAGATCACCCAGTAGTCAGGGACTTGGGGACACACATAGATAGTAATCTAGCCTTTGACCAGCAGCACGTGTCTAGAGTGGTGAGGAAATCATTTTGTGTTGCGCAACTTATAAACAGAGGTATGGCATCTAAGGCCAAAGAAGTCATTGTTCCACTGTATTTGGCATTCATCAGATCCATCATTGAGTACAGTGCCCCCTTTGGTATTTACCTAACCAGGCAGGTAAAACAGTTGGAACATCCGCAGAGGTTCCTCATTAAAAGAATGCAGGACATAAGTAATATTTCCTATGCAGACCGCCTCAAAGCCCTATCCCTGTATTCTGTTTCCTCCACGCGTTTGTGGGGAGATCTATGCCTGCCATTCAAGGCATTGTCAGACCCCACTGTGATGGACCTCCTGCATATCCACAAAACAAACAGCGCTAGAATTACCCATTCTAAAGACTTAACCTTGCCTGTGATACAAGTAGGACCTGCTGAAGAGATAGGTATTTATCCCAGAGGCTACAGCATCTGTGGAACAGACTCCCCATCCATGTGAAGCAGAGTTCCTCCCTAACCCAGTTCAATTGCAACTTGGACAATTGGATGGGAAACCAGAAATTCATCCCTAGTTTGGCGCTTGTGTCTCTAATGGATACAGGTAACCTGTAAATGGTTCATCTCCCAGGTCCATGCTACACTTATCAAGGGTATCAGAACTTGTCAGAGATTTGAGATGCATAGCAAGGCTTAAAAAGGCCTTTGTGGTTGTTAGCCTAGTAAACACCTATGAATCTATCCTAGAGAGATGGCTAATCAAATATGAAAGTATGGTATGAAAAAGTAAAAATTGGTTGTTGCTGTGTTAGTGTTTCTTGTTGTTAACAGTGGAAGCTAAGTCAGTATTGAGGTGAAGTACAAGAAAGAGGGAATAAGATGCACCATAAGAGGCTTGAGATAGTTAGATAGGGATAAAAAGGAGTGGTGGGCTTGAGGTAGGTAGAGAGGAATTGGAATATAGTGAGAGAAGGGAGAGATTAGGAGTTAGATTGTAGTAAGTGAAGAGAAGTTATGGTTGTAAGAACGGGAAGGACAGAAGGATCAGCCTGGGTTAGTGCAGGAGCAAAGCCAGTTGTTGGTTAGGTGTTCCTTAAGCATTAGTTTAAATATGGGCGTGTTGATAGTGTTTAGCATTGTTTGAGGTATGGAATTCCAGGACTTTGATATTTTGTGGGAGAATAGTGAGTTACTGTAATTATTAGTTTAAGTACTTTTTGTAGTAGTTTGTTGGAGGGTCTTAGTGGTCAGTTTGAGTAGGGCTGCACTAAGCTCTTGAGTGATGGACAGTTGTCCAGATGGTGGAAGATGGAATGAACGAAAGTTAGTTGGTTGAGAGACAGGAGATGAGATAGTTCAAGCTAATTTAGTTTATAAAGTGATGTGCAGTAATTTGATCTGTAAGGGAATCTTGCAGCTTTGTTATAACAGGACTCCCTTTTCTTTAAATGTGATTTTCTGAGATTGGTGAATATTGATGATGCATAAAGAAGGGAAGAGAGAAAAGATGGGTTCCTAGCTATGGAATGTCTAGTGGCATCGGTTAGGTATGGCTTGACTCTGTATAGTGAGCCTAGCTTAATGTGGAACCTTTTGATGGAGCAAGGTAGGCATCAAATTTTAGGTCGTCAATTGTGACTCTAAGGAGTTTTGTGTGTTGGAAAGGTTCGGTTCTAGTTTTATTGGCTGAGTATATGGTGAAAGGGGGGGGGGGAGTTGTCAAGTAGTTTGCTGTTAGTAAAGAGCATAAACCTTGAGCTGAAGTTGTTTTCATTTGATCTTCAACCTGTGGGACCTGGATTCGGCATGGATCTGAGTCAGCTGCATACTCCAGCATTGCATCCTATCCCCCCTACCCATAATATCCCTGTCTTCTTCCTCCCCCAGATCTTGTTTGCCGCTCATGAAAGACAGCAGTGTGGATTACAGCTCCAAGTTCCCTGTAGAGTAAGTTAGCTTTTGGGTTAGTTTTTTCTCCTGTTTTTCTTCTTCATTAGTGTCTTTACTGTCTCCTTCCCCTACTCTATCCCTGTGAACCCCGCATTGGTTCTTCAGCAAAAAAAAAAAAAAAAATCTCTCTCTCCCCTTTCCTTTTCTCCTTCCTGCCTTTGCTTTTTTGCTTTCCTGTGTGTGTGTGTGTGTGTGTGTGTGTGTGTGTGTGTGTGTGTGTGTGTGTGTGTTCCTATAGCCGTGGCTGAACCCCCTAAACCAGGTTTTAGGAAATGCACAAAGTGTGAGCATAAGCTTCCCCCTTCTGATGGCCACACTCTGTGCATTGTTTGTCTGGGTGTGGAGCACCTAAAGACCTCCTGTTCGATCTGTGGGGGTTTCAATCCCTGTGCCTTGATCGACGGGAGGAACAAGTTGATTCTCAAGGACCTCCTTCCTTTGGAGGTTTCTACTTCCTCCAGTGCCACAGCTTCTGGGACTCAGAATCTCACTCCAAAAAATCTGGGGACAGGAAAAAGTCCAGGGCCAAGGAACAGGAGAGGCCCAGGAAGCAGTACCCAGGCTGCTCTTCTTTGGTCGAGCCCCTGGCCAAGTCTCCGCCGGATCTGACCTGGGGCTTGCCTCGACTCTGGTCTCCATGTTTTTCTCTGGAGTCGGAGATCCCCTGGGCTTGATACTCTCTCTCTGCCTCTTCTCTGCACCACTCCATGCCCAAGTCAGTGGCTTCTTCCATCCGGTCCTCCCATAGCACCTCTGTAGCTGAGGTGGACAGGATGATGCGGAGGTGTATTCCTACCCAGATTCAGATGGGAGTCTTTTCTGCTCTTTCCCCCTCCAGGGCTGGGAGCATGCAGTCCATTTTCCTTCCCATTGCTCCTTCTCAGATCTGACCTTGGGTTTCGGAGTCATCGGGTCCGAGGTTTCCTGGTGATGAGGGGTTGGCACCAGTGGTTCCAGGTCCCTCTATGCTGACCATTGCCCTGAGTGGTTTGACTCCGACCCCTTCAGAGCCGACTGACTCTGAGAGCTATAGGCTCAGTGTCGTATCCAAAGAGATGGCATCAGCTTTGAGGTTTTCAGAGTCCGGCATACCATTCATAGTCTTGGCGCCTGGAGGTACAGCTTCGGATCCCCCCCCCCCCGCACTGAGGGAAGCAGATCTGTTCTTGCTCACCCTTGCTACTGGGATTCGTTCACCCTCTGCTTTTGATGTGGTGGAGAGGTTCTCTCCGCTCCCTTGAGACTCTTGACACTGTCATTCTCTGAGTCCAGCCTGGCTCCCTCTCTTTCTGGGCTGGAGTCTGCCATCCTGCCACCTCAGGGACAGCCTGTCGCCGCTGTGCCCCAGGAGGTCCCCCCCGGGACTGCCCCAAGGTTTCTGAGTCCTCCCCAGAACCCCCCCCCCAGGAGCTACCTCGGAAACGCACATGCAAGAGGAGGCACTTGGATTCCCCACTGGAGTCCCTTATGAAATATACCAACTTGGAGGAAAGGGAGGGTTCCCCCCGGATCACCCCTGGAAGATGTCTCCTTTGAAGACATCATGGAAATCATGGACTAAAACTAAATGCCAAGAAATGCATAATAATATCCTTTGGGAAGTCATCCATCCCTGGTGACAGTCATATTGACAACACACCCCTTGGAGATCACCCAGTAGTCAGGGACTTGGGGACACACATAGATAGTAATCTAGCCTTTGACCAGCAGCACGTGTCTAGAGTGGTGAGGAAATCATTTTGTGTTGCGCAACTTATAAACAGAGGTATGGCATCTAAGGCCAAAGAAGTCATTGTTCCACTGTATTTGGCATTCATCAGATCCATCATTGAGTACAGTGCCCCCTTTGGTATTTACCTAACCAGGCAGGTAAAACAGTTGGAACATCCAGAGGTTCCTCATTAAAAGAATGCAGGACATAAGTAATATTTCCTATGCAGACCGCCTCAAAGCCCTATCCCTGTATTCTGTTTCCTCCACGCGTTTGTGGGGAGATCTATGCCTGCCATTCAAGGCATTGTCAGACCCCACTGTGATGGACCTCCTGCATATCCACAAAACAAACAGCGCTAGAATTACCCATTCTAAAGACTTAACCTTGCCTGTGATACAAGTAGGACCTGCTGAAGAGATAGGTATTTATCCCAGAGGCTACACCATCTGTGGAACAGACTCCCCATCCATGTGAAGCAGAGTTCCTCCCTAACCCAGTTCAATTGCAACTTGGACAATTGGATGGGAAACCAGAAATTCATCCCTAGTTTGGCGCTTGTGTCTCTAATGGATACAGGTAACCTGTAAATGGTTCATCTCCCAGGTCCATGCTACACTTATCAAGGGTATCAGAACTTGTCAGAGATTTGAGATGCATAGCAAGGCTTAAAAAGGCCTTTGTGGTTGTTAGCCTAGTAAACACCTATGAATCTATCCTAGAGAGATGGCTAATCAAATATGAAAGTATGGTATGAAAAAGTAAAAATTGGTTGTTGCTGTGTTAGTGTTTCTTGTTGTTAACAGTGGAAGCTAAGTCAGTATTGAGGTGAAGTACAAGAAAGAGGGAATAAGATGCACCATAAGAGGCTTGAGATAGTTAGATAGGGATAAAAAGGAGTGGTGGGCTTGAGGTAGGTAGAGAGGAATTGGAATATAGTGAGAGAAGGGAGAGATTAGGAGTTAGATTGTAGTAAGTGAAGAGAAGTTATGGTTGTAAGAACGGGAAGGACAGAAGGATCAGCCTGGGTTAGTGCAGGAGCAAAGCCAGTTGTTGGTTAGGTGTTCCTTAAGCATTAGTTTAAATATGGGCGTGTTGATAGTGTTTAGCATTGTTTGAGGTATAGAATTCCAGGACTTGGATATTTTGTGGGAGAATAGTGAGTTACTGTAATTATTAGTTTAAGTACTTTTTGTAGTAGTTTGTTGGAGGGTCTTAGTGGTCAGTTTGAGTAGGGCTGCACTAAGCTCTTGAGTGATGGACAGTTGTCCAGATGGTGGAAGATGGAATGAACGAAAGTTAGTTGGTTGAGAGACAGGAGATGAGATAGTTCAAGCTAATTTAGTTTATAAAGTGATGTGCAGTAATTTGATCTGTAAGGGAATCTTGCAGCTTTGTTATAACAGGACTCCCTTTTCTTTAAATGTGATTTTCTGAGATTGGTGAATATTGATGATGCATAAAGAAGGGAAGAGAGAAAAGATGGGTTCCTAGCTATGGAATGTCTAGTGGCATCGGTTAGGTATGGCTTGACTCTGTATAGTGAGCCTAGCTTAATGTGGAACCTTTTGATGGAGCAAGGTAGGCATCAAATTTTAGGTCGTCAATTGTGACTCTAAGGAGTTTTGTGTGTTGGAAAGGTTCGGTTCTAGTTTTATTGGCTGAGTATATGGTGAAAGGGGGGGGGGAGTTGTCAAGTAGTTTGCTGTTAGTAAAGAGCATAAACCTTGAGCTGAAGTTGTTTTCATTTGATCTTCAACCTGTGGGACCCGGATTCGGCATGGATCTGAGTCAGCTGCATACTCCAGCATTGCATCCTATCCCCCCTACCCATAATATCCCTGTCTTCTTCCTCCCCCAGATCTTGTTTGCCGCTCATGAAAGACAGCAGTGTGGATTACAGCTCCAAGTTCCCTGTAGAGTAAGTTAGCTTTTGGGTTAGTTTTTTCTCCTGTTTTTCTTCTTCATTAGTGTCTTTACTGTCTCCTTCCCCTACTCTATCCCTGTGAACCCCGCATTGGTTCTTCAGCAAAAAAAAAAAAAAAAATCTCTCTCTCCCCTTTCCTTTCTCCTTCCTGCCTTTGCTTTTTTGCTTTCCTGTGTGTGTGTGTGTGTGTGTGTGTGTGTGTGTGTGTGTGTGTGTGTGTGTGTGTGTGTGTGTGTGTGTGTGTGTGTTCCTATAGCCGTGGCTGAACCCCCTAAACCAGGTTTTAGGAAATGCACAAAGTGTGAGCATAAGCTTCCCCCTTCTGATGGCCACACTCTGTGCATTGTTTGTCTGGGTGTGGAGCACCTAAAGACCTCCTGTTCGATCTGTGGGGGTTTCAATCCCTGTGCCTTGATCGACGGGAGGAACAAGTTGATTCTCAAGGGCCTCCTTCCTTTGGAGGCTTCTACTTCCTCCAGTGCCACAGCTTCTGGGACTCAGAATCTCGCTCCAAAAAATCTGGGGACAGGAAAAAGTCCAGGGCCAAGGAACAGGAGAGGCCCAGGAAGCAGTAACCAGGCTGCTCTTCTTTGGTCGAGCCCCTGGCCAAGTCTCCGCCGGATCTGACCTGGGGCTTGCCTCGACTCTGGTCTCCATGTTTTTCTCTGGAGTCGGAGATCCCCTGGGCTTGATACTCTGTCTCTGCCTCTTCTCTGCACCACTCCATGCCCAAGTCAGTGGCTTCTTCCATCCGGTCCTCCCATAGCACCTCTGTAGCTGAGGTGGACAGGATGATGCAGAGGTGTATTCCTACCCAGATTCAGATGGGAGTCTTTTCTGCTCTTTCCCCCTCCAGGGCTGGGAGCATGCAGTCCATTTTCCTTCCCATTGCTCCTTCTCAGATCTGACCTTGGGTTTCGGAGTCATCGGGTCCGAGGTTTCCTGGTGATGAGGGGTTGGCACCAGTGGTTCCAGGTCCCTCTATGCTGACCATTGCCCTGAGTGGTTTGACTCCGACCCCTTCAGAGCCGACTGACTCTGAGAGCTATAGGCTCAGTGTCGTATCCAAAGAGATGGCATCAGCTTTGAGGTTTTCAGAGTCCGGCATACCATTCATAGTCTTGGCGCCTGGAGGTACAGCTTCGGATCCCCCCCCCCCCCGCACTGAGGGAAGCAGATCTGTTCTTGCTCACCCTTGCTACTGGGATTCGTTCACCCTCTGCTTTTGATGTGGTGGAGAGGTTCTCTCCGCTCCCTTGAGACTCTTGACACTGTCATTCTCTGAGTCCAGCCTGGCTCCCTCTCTTTCTGGGCTGGAGTCTGCCATCCTGCCACCTCAGGGACAGCCTGTCGCCGCTGTGCCCCAGGAGGTCCCCCCCGGGACTGCCCCAAGGTTTCTGAGTCCTCCCCAGAACCCCCCCCCCCAGGAGCTACCTCGGAAACGCACATGCAAGAGGAGGCACTTGGATTCCCCACTGGAGTCCCTTATGAAATATACCAACTTGGAGGAAAGGGAGGGTTCCCCCCGGATCACCACTGGAAGATGTCTCCTTTGAAGACATCATGGAAATCTTGTGCCAACGAGGTGGGTGGTCTACCCAAAAGCCCAACCCAGATGAGTCTGTGTTCCTGTAGGCATTTGGCACAGGACCCTCTACCTCCTGGGTGTCCCCTCCCGCGGATCCCCTTGTGGATTTAATTTCATCCAGGGCATGGAAGGAACCAGATACAGTTGAGCCTATCCCCAAACGCCTATGACAAAATACTCAGCGCCTCATTGGATAGGCGACATTGGTGGAAGAGATCCTCAGTTGATGCCATGGTGGGTGTGGTGGCCATGAAAAAAGAGAGCGCTCATGAGGACTCTATGGTCCATCTTCTAGACTGAGAGTCACGGACTATGAACCATTTCGGGAAGCAAGCCTATGTGTCAGCCACGTTTGCATTATGTGCACTGACCTACATGGCACACGTTATTAGAATGCAGTGGGATTTGGTCAAAAAGGTCACTGAGTCTGCCCCGGGGTCCATGTCGGCAGAGGAGAAAAAGGTATTCTCCTCCCATATGGCCACCCTTACTTCACTATCTAATACTTCCATGAAACTCCTGACACACGCTACGGAGGGTGCCCCTAAGGCTGCCGGAATAGGCATAGGTATTAGGCTTCACACCTGGCTCTGGCTTTGTGCTTTCTTGGAGCTCTTCAAAGCTTCTGTTATGAATGCACCCTATGATGCTTCCTCTCTTTTTGGCAAGACTGTTCGAGACACTTTAGTCCAGAGCGAGAAAGATGGGAAGACCCTGTCTGCTGTTGGGATTCGCTTCTCAACCCCACAGTGATCTTCCTCTAGGAATCAGCGTGGGGTGAAGAAGGCATGGTTCCAGCAATCTCAGGGTCTTCCCATGCCACTCAGGACTCACCTTTCCCAGAGGCAGTGGGGGGATATGACAGATGCTGCCCTTGTAGCAGAGGGGGCCTGAGGAACCAAGGGTCTTGGATTCTTTCTTGGACAGACCCTCGCAGCAGCCCTGAAGGGTTGCCTGACTGCTCATCTCTGGAGGCAGTAGGGGTACGTCTTTCTCTGCACCCAACAGCCTGGGAGTCTGTCACCAATCATTGGGCTTTGCAGATAATGTCCAGAGAATGCTTGATCCCCTTTCTTCAACCTCCAGTCCCTCCCAAACACCTCCTGGTTGTCCCCCCTATGCAGTGGGAGCAGGCAGCCATAGAAATTTCCAGGCTGCTCGAAAACTGAGGCATCCATCCCGTCCCCCCAGACTAGCCCAGATCAGGCATCTATTCCAGGTTCTTTTAGTGCTAAAGAAAACTGAGACTTCAAACCCATCCTGGATCTGTCAACTCTAAAGTTCCGGATCCGGGTCCCACAGGTTGAAGACGAATGAAAAGCAGCAACTCGGATGGTTATGGTGAGCACATCATTTTTTTTTTTTTTTTAATTGAGTATGAGTTTTGAGAGGTATTTTTCAATGTTTTGAAAAGATTGTTGGGTTGTTTGGGGGAGTTCTGGTAGGAAGGGAGCTGAACCTTTGAAGGAGTCATCATCTGCGTTTTCTATGATGGTAGCATACTTGGGTGGTGGTGCTGAGCGTGTTGGTGAATATGAATAATGAGATAAGAACAATAGACCAAGAATTGAGCCCTGAGGAACACCTACTGGGACTGGTAATAAGATGGAGAGTTGTCAGTTGCCAAGTTGAAATTCCAGATGGTCACTGTTCAATCCATTCTACCCTTCTTGCAGAGAAACGACTGGATTTGCTCGGTGAGCCTCCAGGACACATACTATCGCATCAAGATGAACAGGTGCTTTTGGAGGTTCCTCCGCTTCCGTTTTCAGTTCAGAGAGCTCTCCTTTGGGCTCACCATGGCCCCCAAGGTGTTCACCAAAGTGATGCTGGTAGTGGTGGCTCACCTGCGGCTGCAGGGGTTTCAGCTCTTTCCCTACCTGGGTGATTGGCTCATTTCCGCTCCCTCCAGGCATTGACTGTGTCAAGCCAGGGATCTTCTTCTCAAGACCACTCACTATCTGGGCATAACCATAAACCTCAACAAGTCCCAGTTGGCACGAGTACAGGTTCTTGACTTCAATGGGGCCCGTATAGAGACTATCCAAGCCAAGGTGTTTCTACCTCTGGACAGACTGTTATTCCTCTGACATCATGTTTCTTACATCCTTCAGGCCAAACATCCCCCAGCGGATTCAGTTCTTCAGGTGTTGGCATCCATGGCAACCAAGATCACTCTCATCCCAATGGAGCGCCTTCATATGAGGGTCCTCCAGTGGACTCTGGCAGTTCACTGGTTCTTACTAGACCTTCCCTTATCACATCCGGTTTGGTTATCTTGGGTTTGCAAGGATTCTCTTCTGTGGTGGCTTCAATCCCCAGATGATCTTCTGGGTCGTCCGTTCATTCTTCCTTCCCCTGCGATCATAGTGGCCATAGATGCTGCTGTGCTCGGGTGGGGGGCGGGGTGGCGGCATTGCATGGAAAGGATAGTCCAAGGCACGTGGTCTTCCCAGGCAACCCATCTGCATATTAGTGTCCTGGAGATGAGGGCAGGGCTTTTGGTATTGCAAGCTCTTCATGCCTGTCTTCCTGAAGGGACTATTGCCATCCATGTGGACAATATGTCAGTAGTCTGGTACATCAACAAATGGGGGGTACCATATCTTACCCCCTTCGTCGCGAAGCCATGTGATTGTGGGAGTGGACAATTTCCTCTGCCCATTTTCTGGTGGCAACGTACATTCAGAGGAGATCCAACATACTAGTGGACAGGCTCAGCAGATCTATTCTGATGTCTTATGAGTGGTCTCTGAATCCTTCAATAGTGGAAGAAATCTTTCTAAAGTGGGGTCAGCCTTGCTGTGATCTCTTCTCCTCTCCTTACAACACGAAATGCCGTGGGTATTTCACTCTGAACCCCCATCTGGGGAGCCCCCACGAGACGCTCTAGTTCATGCTTGGCCCTCCGGTCTGCTATATGCCTACCTTCCGCTTCCTCTGATATCCAAGTTCATTCAGAAAGCTCAGTGATCCTCATTGCCCCTTTCTGGCTTTGCCAAGTTTGGTTCCTTTTTCTGTGGTCTCATGCATTGTGTCCACCTTGGACACTAGGTCCCATTCCGGATCTGATTACACATCCCTCAGGGATCCCTCACCCAGACTTGGCCTGAAGCTCACGGCTTGGTGCTCTAGTTCCCTTGATAATTAGGACTCTTGGGCTGTCTTCTTCCATTAAGAAGATTTTGGTAGTGGCTCACAAATCTTCTATGAGGAACATTTACTCTAGTAAGTAGCCTAGTTACCTACCTATGAACTTATTGGCCCAAGGGCCTAAGTAAGCCTAGCCAACAAGGTTCCCTGGCTTATGCCACCCAAGAAAGTTATTTTCCTGTGCCCCTGTCGAGCAGAGCAACAGAAGTGATCCCCAGAGTGTATTTCCTATCTCCCATTCAATCATCAAGATTTTTCTTGAAGAGTGCTGATGAGGAACGTTGTTTGACATAGATGGGTAGCTTGTTCCAGAGTATGGGAAGTCTCTGGGACAGGAATCTATCCCTCCAGCATGTCCTGTTTATTGTGGTGACAAGGTTAGGTCCCTAGAGCGTGTAGCTTGGAGGGATTGGGATTTCTTTAGATGTAGCATGTCCAACAGCTCTGGGTTTGATATAGCTTTATATGTTAGGGAGAGATCACCTCAGAGTAGGCGATATGCTATGGAGTAAAGTTGGAGTTTTTTGAGACTGTCAGTGTCGGGCATCTGTTTGAGTCCAGTAATTTGTGAGGTACTTCTGTGGCCTTTCCAGCTGCTGCAGATGTATTGTGAGGTACATTCAAAAAGGGGCATTGTACTCTCTAATGGGTCTAATGAGTGTCGAGTAGAGGGGAACAGTGACCTCTTTTTTTTTCCTAGATGAGAGCCCTTTTGTGATGGTGTGCCACATAGATGGATTTCCTGGCTACTGTGGCGATGTGGAGACTACTGTCCACCTGGGTCCCCAGGTCTCTTATCACACATTCGGCATTAAGTAGACTGCCGCCTATGTGGTAGTTCATAGGTACAGAGTTTTTACCAAAGTGGATGACTGTGCACTTTTTGGCATTGAGCTTGAGGCCATGGCTCTGACACCAGGCATCTGTCTCAGTGAGGCTCTTCTGTAGGATGTGCACATTTTTTTTGGACTCAGCAATGGCTCCTAGTTTGCAGTCATCTGTGAACTTCATTAGCCAAAGGCCTTCTGTGTTAGCCTGTGTGATGCCCGTGCCCTGGCCCAGCAATCAAGGAGCCTCAATCCTCACCACTAACATCAGAGAGGTATCTCATATGGGAGGAAAGGATAACAAATACACACAGTAAAGTGCAGTTTCCCTTAAGAGCACACAGAGATCACATTCCGGGGCTGGTCGCTCCCTTTCTCCCTAGGTCCCCAGTAAGACTCCCCACTGGCACAGCTATAGGGTCCAGATCTCAACCTAGCTGGGCAAGCTAAATTCTCCAGCACACCCTCTGTCCAACCAGTGCTTCTTGTCACTGCCCAAGTAGCTGACACACACACACACACACACACACACACACACACACACACACACACACACACACACACACACTTTGAGATAAGTGCTTATACAGCCACACAGACACTCCTGGGGAAGGCTGGCACAGGTTCTGCAGCTGTGTACCTCTTTTAGCCAAACTATACGGTAGTACCACTTAACACCACCCAGCTAATATACATCAGCTACTCAAAGGCCCTTAAAAGGGTGTCCAATTATTACTGTGCAATATTAACCAGTTGTAGATGTGACTAAACAGTCAAGGCTTATTCGAGTGACTTGGTACAGCAATCACTATAAATATGCAATGTACTCTAGTGCTTAAATTATCTCTACGCAAACCAGCCACAGTTAAAATGTTTTAAAATATTAACTAAAACCACAAGACGATACTTTCTACTATACAGTGCTAGTCAAAAGTTCAGAGATCACACAGAAATACTTAAAATAATTCAGTAGTACATTTCTGACATAACAGAAAACAGTCTAACCTTTCTAATTCCTAGCTACTTCTAGGAGAAAGCACAGTTCTAACATACTACTTAGATAAAGAAGAGCATAAGGTAGTGCTGAGTTGGATGTTCAAGACAAAAATGCTTAATGCCTTCTGGTTCACTCTGTTTAAATTGAAAATGCAGTTCTGATAAAACATTACATCATTTCACACTTTCCTGGTGTTCCCAGGATGACAGAAACTGCATTTACAATATTTTACACTTAGAGCAATAAAGGACATTCCAAATGTAAATTCTGGTCATTAACTTTAGCCTTAAAACAATAGGCAGGAAGCCTTCATCTAGCCCGGCCACAACATGCGTTTACTGGGTCAGTAGAGAGCACTGTTGTCACATTTTTGTAACAGCATTTTTTTCATTTAAGACAACAAACCTGTGATTCCCATTCATATTTACAAATGATAGAATTATGTATAAAATTCTATCTGTCTAGGCTGGCAGCCTTCACCCATCTCTTCCAGTCTTCACAGCCTGTACTTCAGAGAAGTAGATACCAAACAGGAGAGGTCCCAGGACTGAACCCTGTGGTACTCCACTTGTCACTGGTTTGAAGTCAGATTTGGAGTCTGCAACTTTTACAGTGTGGATTCTGTGAGTGAGTCAATTAGCAACCCATCTTGTGATGTAGGGATTTATACCTAGTTTAGTGAGTTTAGCTATAATTCCAGAATGGGGGATGGTGTTGAAAGCCTTGGCGAGGTCAGGATAGGCTGTGTGAACCACCTTACTCTCATCTACAGCTTTGGCGACTGCCTCAAAGAAGTCAATCAGGTTCAGGAGGCATGATCTGCCTTTCACAAACCCAAACTGGGTGGGGTCCAGAGTTTGGAGGTTACCAGTGTCTTTGTTTATGAGTTCCATGATGATATGTTCCATGGCCTTGCAGATCATGCTCGTCAGGCTAATAGGGCAATAGTTCCCGGGATCAGTGGTGGCTCCCCCTTTGTGGAGTGGGATAACTGTTGTTGTGCGTCATTCAGTGGGCACAAAGCCTGATGTGAGACTATGATTGAACACGGTGCTTAGGTGGGGAGCCAGTTAGTTCTGAAGTTCATGTAAAACGCAGCCATGGATGCTGTGTTTTTGGCTTTAGAGAGTGCAGCTTTTACCTGCGTAGTTGTGATTACAGGGACTCTACATTCTTCCTGTTTAGTTATGGGCCCTTTAGGGTGTGGGGGGGTAAAGTTAGCACTGAACCTATCTGCCAGGACGTCGGCAGTGTCAAGTTGGTTCTGTAATTTTCATGCCGTTGTGCTGTAACTCAGAGCAGAGCTGGGTGTTGCAATTGAGATTCTTGACATAGCTATAGAATCCTAACAAAGAGGCCAGCACCAAAGTGTTATGGCAGTGGATATTATGTAATTCTCATAGCATCATACCGGTTTCAGCACACTTGCCTTCTTCAGTGAATACACAAACTATGACACACAAATACATATATAGTAATTAAAACACAACTTCCTGTTAAGTCATTTCCTCCATTGTCATTATAAAAAAATACTGTTTATAAATGGACATTTAACCCTGGTGAGAATAGACCTCCTAATTTAATTATCCAGTATTTTTCTTTGGTGTTAAAAATTGAGTGCCAGTCTAATTTATTGCTTCTGTCCCCCTGGATCTTATCTGTCACAGTAAAATGAAACTGGGCAGTTTGGTGTATAGTTCTATGTCTATATAGGGTATCGGTTAGACGTTTATTATGGATGTCTCTATAATGTTCAGACATCTGAATGTGTAGAGGTCAGGATGTTTGCCCAACGTAGAAAGCTGAGTAGGTGCAAGTGGCCAGGTATACAACCCAGTCAGATCCACAATTCCCAAAACATTGTATGTCATAAACTTGTCCCGAATTGTTACTTGTAAATTGTTTGGATTTATATATATATTTGCAAAACGTGCAGTGGCCATAAGGAAATGAGCCCAAACGTTTATCCCCTGTAATGGTTAGTTGATGGCCCCTAAACTGTCCACTAAACCGCTTTTTGTAATGTGCAAGACATGATCCCAATGTTTTACCTCAACGGTACGAAAATTGACACACTTCTGCCTCTGGTGTTTTGGTTCAGGTTAGGTGGCCAAAAAGTGTGGTATGAGTTATAGCCTGGTAATGCAGGGGTGCTCTCTGGAGCCTTGAACCAGGTCTTAGTCACTGCACAGATATCAGTGTTCTCCATTTTAAGGAGTGCCTCGAGGGAGTGCATTTTGAGATTTAGACCTCTAGCATTGAGGAGCATTACCCTCAGTTTTTGCTTGCCTGTTCCTGTTACAGTGGTGAATTTGTCATTTGAACCTTGCCTAAAAAAGGCACTATATGGGGCAGCAAGAGCCTTAGCCAGTATCCAGAATCCCAAGGGTGACAGGTGCAGGCCCTTTCTGGCAAAGTATCGTGGTCTGTCGACCATGTCGTCCCAGGCAGACAGATACTGAATCCCCTTAGAATGACACCAGAAACTTAGCCAATTGTTGAAGTCACTTATTTTGTCCTTGTACTGTGATACCATTCTGGGTGATGGCAGGATGCTGCTCAGGGCTAAGGTCATACTTGCCTGGGCTACAAGATTGGAGAGCTCTTCCTTGTCTCTTTTCATGTAGTCCAGGGAGGGGTGTCAGGTTATTCACACCAACATGGACAATGACAGAGTCATATTTGTACTTGTGGAGTGACCTGAGTGCGTGGGTTATGTGGCGGATCCTAGCACCCGACAGGCAGCTGACAGTAACCTTATCCTTGTTTAGCCTGGTGAGTGGGACATCAGTGTGCCTGACTATAGAGTCAACTATGACTAATGTGTTGGGTACGTTGTTTTGCCTTATAGGCTGTGGTTGAGTGGCACACTGAGTCTGTTGTCTTTGTGTCATTTGGGTTGTGTTGGGGGGGTGGAGGTTGCTTGTGTTTCTGCTTTGGAGGTCTCTGTTGCTTGAGCAGATTATTATTGAGAGCCTCCGTGAATGTTTTTGTGTTTCTATGTGTGAATTTTGGTGGTATAGGTTTAGTGGGACTATGTGATGAGTGTAATGTGGTGCAAGTGTTTACCATCTCCTCTTGACTATCAAGTTCAGTTTTGGTTGGAGAGAGCTTTAGCTCCAGTTTGGCTAGATAAGTGCATGTCTCACAGATTGTGGTGTTGGGTGGTAGGAGGAGAGGGTTGTCTGTGTACATGAGACAATTGCTGCATTGCCCCAAGATGCCCAGAGTCATCAGGTAGACACACTGTGAGATGACCCTTGAACATGCCTGAATAAAAAACTACTTCCCTCTAGACAAGTGAGGAAAGTGAGTATAAGAGCATTTTTTCTCTAAGCAAGTGAGGAAAGTAAGTAGAAAAACGGCTTTCCATTAGGTAAAAGAGGTAGGCTGAGTGCTGTAGTAATTTGTAGCTTATTTAGTGCTAACAAGTTCTGAAAAAATTCAAGTGATAAAACTAAGAATCTGTACCTGGATCTTGTGGTAGATAGCCTTACCTAGTGCTTATCACTCCCTCTGATAAGCTAGAATGCTTCCTTCCAATACAGAAAGGCTTGTGTGGATCAGAAGCTTACAAGCAGTCCTGGATGCAGCAAATCTGTATCTGGACTAGACTAGTTACAAGAAAGGTGGAAAACAAGCGCAAACGCGGGCTTTTAAACCAGAAGGTTGAAAGAGCTGGAAAAATTGCCCAAACGGCCAATAAACTACAATTTCTGGGCCAGAAACCACTCTTGTGGTACATAGGCTACCTAGTGCTTACCACTCCCACTGATAAGCTAGAAGGCTTCCCTCCAACACAGAAAGGCTTGGGGGGGCTCAGAAGCTTACAAGCAGTCCTGGATACAACAAATCTGTACCTGGACTAGACTAGTTACAGGAAAGGTGGGAAACAAGTGCAAATGTGGGCTTTTAAACCAGAAGGTTGAAAGAGATGGAAATATTGCCCAAATGGCCAATAAACTACAATTTCTGGGTCAGAAACCACTCTTGTGGTAGATAGGCTACCTTACCTAGTGCTTACCGTTTCTCGATCTGAGCTTCTCAGCATGACCTGGATCCTTTCACTGTGCCAGTTCCAACCATTTTGGATTTTCTGGCAGATATTTGTAATCCTGTCACTAGCTTCTCTACGGTCAAGGTACAGTTAGCAGCTATCTCTAATTTTCACATAGGCGAGAATTCGGCTTTTTTTTTCTTCATCCAAGTTTTGTAAGGCCTATTTGAAAGGTACCTTTCTCCTTAGGCCTCCAGTAAAGGACCCAGTGCCCCCTTTGGGATTTCACCTTGGTGCTGCAAGCTCTGGTTTCTCCCGCCTTTGAGCTAGCAGCTACGGTTGAGTTGCAGTTCCTTTCTTGGAATATGTCTTTTTTGGTTGAAATTACCTCAGCCAAGAGAGTTTCGGAGATCCAAGCTTTGTTTATCATGCCTCCTTATATGGTATTTCATAAAAACAGGATATCACTACAGACAAATCCATAATTCCTGTCAAAAGTGGCATCAGAGTCCAGTATTAACCAGGTCATCAACCTTCCAGTTTTCTGTCCAAATTTCCAGGGTAAAGGAGAGTACAAGTTGGACTTGCTTGATGTCCACAGGCAGCTGCATTACTATTTTGCACAGAATGAAATCCTTTCATAAGTCTGATTAACTGTGTTTCCTTTTCTAAACCTTTCTTGGGAAAGCCTGTCTCTAAGGTTACTATTGCTAGATGGATTTCTGAGTGCATTTTGTTGGCCTGTCGAGCAAAAGGGTCATCTTCAAAAGAGCATGTCTGAGTACATTCCACCAGGTCTTTTGCTACTTCTGCAGCCTTTTGGTCCAAGGTTTCCATAGATATTTGTTCTGCTGCTACCTGGGTGTCACCGCACACATTTATCTCCCATTATAAATTGGACCTTCTCTCCAGGAGCAGGGCATCCTTTAGCTCAGCCATGCTGTGGAACATCCTTCCAAGAGAACCTCCCAGGGTTCATTGGTAGCTGGGGACTCTGTCCCACAAGTTGAAGATCAAATTAAAACAACTACAGATAAAAAAGTTAAGTACTCACCATAACGTTCCATCTGAGTTGTTGCTTTTCATTTGTCTTCAACCATCCCTCCCTCCTTCCCCCTGCCTTGTGTGAGCTGTGTAGTTTGTCTTGTGAGTTGTTTCATAATGCCAGATCTATAGCCATATGGTGTAGGCTAGGGTGCTGCTGTTCTGCAACAAACTCAATCTGAAGGGAGGAGGGAGACGGGGGCATTATGGGTAGAGGAGGGGCTTAGTGCTTGGATCCGATGCTGGAGTATGCGGCCAGGTTGGATCAGTGCCGGATCCAGGTCCCATAGGTTGAAGACAAATGAAAAGCAGCAACTCAGATGGCACGTTATGATGAGTACATAACTTTTTTTTATTTGGATTGAGTATGAATTGAGAGTCTGAGCGGTATCTTTCAATGTTTTGGAAAGATTGTTGGGATGTTTGTGAGAGTTCTGGTAGGAATGGAGCTGAACATTTGATGGAGTCATCATCTGCATATTATACGATGGTAGCATGCTGGGTGGTAGTGCTGAGCGTGTTGGTGAATATGGTTAAGATAAGAACAATGGACCAAGAATTGAGCCCTGAAGTACACCCACTGAGACTGGTAATAACAATTTGCCACTTAACTGCCTGTAGGTGGTCAACTAAGTAGCCGAGAAACCAGAGGAGAGCAGATTGGGTTAGGTTTAAGGAAGTTAGCTCATTCAGTAACTTTTGGTGTGATACGGTATCAAAGGCCTTAGCCATATCAAGAAAGATAGAGTTGCCACCATTGTGGAGAGGGGTTATGTAGGAGAATTTCCAGAGTTTGGGGATGTACTGCTCAGCAATAGACCAGTTTATTAGGACAGATATAGGGTAGGAGATGACATCTGCTGCTAGTTTTAGAAATTCATTGTAGAGTTGGTTGGCTGAGAGGGGGAGGTGGGCTTAAGTTTGGAAAGATATGTTTTGATGGTATTAGTTTGAATTGGTTTGATTGTAAAGGAACTGTGGGTTTTGCCTAGTTCATTGTGAATAGATATGAGGGCCTTGCTATTCTTTTTTACTAGGGCGAGTATAGAGCTGATAGTGTGAATTAAATTGTGAGGCAATGCTGTCTGTGGGATCTTTGTGGTTTGAGCTGGGGTTGTGGTCTGTCCAGGCTTAAGTAGTTGTGTAATTGCTCCCTAGAATTTCTGGGGAGTGTTTTGGTATTTTTGTTGCATTGTTGTGTAGTATAGTTTTCTGTTGTGCCTGATTTGCTTTTTGATAAGGTTGCGTACTTGATGGTAGGTGAGAAGGGAGTCTTGCTAATTGGTCTTCTGGAATAGGGACCATGCTGTGTCCCTCTGAGGAGCCGCTTGGTGTGATTGCTAAGCCATGGTATGTGCTTTGGAGTTTGAACGGGTCTTCCTAAGGGGAGCTAGGTTGTTTAGGTTACTGAGGAATTTGTCATTGAAATATTAACAGCTGAGTTGAGGTGTATGTATTTTAAAGGGGACCAGTCACATTGTTGCAGAAGGGATTTGAAGATGTCAGAGAAGAAATGTCTTTTGTTTGTAGGTGATATTTTTAGTAGGACAAATGGGGTGCCAAAGAAGGTAAGTGAGTAGATGGTCACTTAGACTGTACAGGAGACAGACGAATTTGTGACAGAGGGAGGATTTGTCAAGAAGTGTCCGGTCTAGGATTGAGTTCTTTTTGTTATGTTTGTCAAATCTGGTAGGGGATTGTATAATTTGACAAAAAACATGGAGGTTAATAAAATTGTAGGGATTATCTGATGAGCAGGTGGACCAGTTCAAATTGAAACCCCCCATTATTATTGTTTCTTGACTAAAAGTTGAGACACACCAACAAAGGGAGGTCTTCAATAATGTTTGGATTTTAACCTGGGGGTATAGAGAGAGCTATTATGATGTGTTTGTTGGAGTTTAGTTGAAGAATTTCTGTATTTAAGAGGGCTGGGGTGTTACTTGAAGTCTTTCTAGTTTGATAGTATTTTTGTATATTATAGCTATGCCAATGCCTTGTTTGTTTCCTGTTGTATCTATGGATGTTATAACCATGGAGTAGGAGTTCACTTTGTGGTATGTGAGGTTTTGGCTGTGTTTCTGTTAGGACAGCTAATTGAGGGGGTAATGGGTGATAGTTGCATGAAACTCATGGCTTTTGTTTGGGATGCTTCTTAGGTTCATATTTAATAAGAAATTGGAGCTGGTACTTAGGAGATGTTGGTGGAGTAAGTGTTGGGAGTGTGCAAGGTTTGATTAATGGGTTGAAGTCCTGGATTAGAATATATGTCACCCCTAAGTTTGATCAGGGTAGAGTTGAATATATATATAGTTGTGCGAGTTTGGTAACTAGATTTACATATTTGCACAGTAAATGTGGGGTTAATTATGAGTGCTTCTGTTTAAATGTGAAGAAGTCTGTGTTGGAGCTGTTATAAAGGTATTGAGATATCTTGGTGTGGTGTTGTGTGGGTTAGTGGGGGAGTAGATAGTTATGACCTGTTGAGTTTAAGAACAAGGAAGAAAGTAAGAGATTAGCAGAATAAGTAGAGTAAGGTGTTGGAGCAACATTTTGTTTGTATGAAATTTGGAGATAAATGTTGTGTTGGTGATTGGTGTAGGGAGTAATCAGTGAGGGTGTAGGTGCTATAGGGATGGGTTGTAGTGGGGCTAAGAAAGCAGTCTGGGGTCTATATTGTAATCTCAAAGGTTTAAAACTTCAAATCACTAAAGATCGAACTTTAGTGATCGAAGTCTTAAACCATCGAAACAAAAAAAAAGAATACTAAATTAAAATCAAAAACAAAACTAAATAGTGTGTAGGCAGGGGGGCAAGCCCCCATGCACCCACCACGTGGGGGCTGTGCCCCCCACACCCCTTTACTTAAATATACCAACTCCAAGAACGCAGTACATTGAAGTAAACGGAAATCTCCCCCTACAGAGATTTTCTGTTTAAACGTTCGATATAGTGCATTTTTGCTATTTTCATTTTGACAATATC
This sequence comes from Protopterus annectens, assembly GCF_019279795.1. Taxonomy (NCBI): domain Eukaryota; kingdom Metazoa; phylum Chordata; order Ceratodontiformes; family Protopteridae; genus Protopterus; species Protopterus annectens. Next base: position 1,214,659,559 of record NC_056729.1, read on the forward strand.
GTACTCGATATTATCAGACTTTGATATTATAATATAGACCTGGGTTAAGAAATCACTCTGTGTTATAGTGTACGGGAATTGGCAATTGCGTATGTCACTGATCTGATTGGATGAGTTGCTTAGGCGGTGTGTTTTATGGATAGGGTAAATTTAAGTATAGTGGGGGTGGTTGGGAATTGGGGGCAGAGTGTGGGGGGAATGACAGTGAATGGATCAGGGCTGAACCATTTCTTTCCTGATGTCTGTCATCATCTATCAGTGGAGCAGTAAGTACTAGCAAGTTCAAGTAGGGCAGTACTATAGCAGGAATACTATGAAAAAAAAGTAGCAACAGATGTAGTAAGGTAGTGGAGTGTAAGGAGATGAGTCCTGCTACAAGGGTGAAGGTAGTTACTGGCCACAGAAGTAAGCTTAACTCTGGGGGCAGGTACTTCTGAACAGTGGGTAGCAAACACAGAGATCAGAAAAAAAAGGACACTACTAGAACAAAGATCACTTAGGATAGAAGGACTGTAATCAGTAGGAAGGTGGTGGAAGTACCGGGGTTCTAGCTACTGTAAGGGACTGAAGGCAAGTACCGGAAGAGGAGATAGCAGAATGAGAGGCGATGTTGGGGTACACTAACTATGGGGAAGGAGTATAGCAGGGGTTTGTCTCAGTGGTGTGCGAGCAGCCTAACATTTATACATGTTTTCAGGAATATATTAGGACATAACTTACATTAAGTGGATAACTTGTTGTAGAATCACTGGGTCATGTATGGGAGGGAGTATCAGAGCTTTGGTTATACACTGGAGCCTCGTGTTCTGCACTGTTGAAGTTAAACAGATGCATTATCCTTATTTCTGAATGTGCACAGATTGATACAAAGCAGTTAAATACAGTAAGAAGCTGCTCCTGAACACCACTGGGCCACGACAGGGGAGGGGAGAGCTTACTTCCAAGAACTTCACTCACTGAATCACTGACAGTTGGGGCAACTCAAGATCAATGTGGCTAGGCTTGTTAGGGCTCTAGAGCAGTTGGACACCTGAATTTACTTTATAGACTCTGTTTTCTGTTGGGAGAATTGCAATATTCAGCTTCATTGGCAACATTTATAAAAATGTTATTACCCAAAAAAATAGCATTCAGAGTAGCTCTCAATCTATTACCACAAGAAACCAGACAGAGTCAAAAATAATGAGGGACAAAGGATCAAAATCAGGGGCATATTTTAAATAGTGTTCTTATGCACTTTTTAAGTTGCTAGTATAACAAAAGTTTCATTGGCATGCACTTTTTCTGTAGGCTGTAAAGTTAAATATCATGTCTCATTGACTGCAATCCTCAACAGTTTACCCGAAAACAACACATTTTATGAGGAACCAGACCAAAAGTAATGAAGCAAAATCAGGGAGATTTGAGAGTTATTCTGATGTTTTATACTGAATAGGATACGTGTCACTTTTACATCTCCGGTCATATTTCCATGAGCATGATTTCTTCCACTGCAGAGAACACTACAAGTCTGTACTGCCCAGCAGATATCCCATTCAACATTACAGTTAGAGTTCTCTCAAGTCCTAGATGTGTTACATATGGAAAATAGTTGGGCTTGCATATTTGTTTGTAGAGTGAACAGTTTCCATAAGGATAAAAGCCATTTTTCTTAGATCTCAAAAAAAATGGAACTGACTTCAGAACTAGAGTGAGACATGCATAGTGCATTATATGAAGGGTTGGTTGTTTGATGAAAGCCTGGGAAAACGTAATCTCCTGAACAGTTCTGTCACCTGCATCATGCATCCTAAAGGATGCAGAAGAGGTGGACCTTTTTGTATTTTGAGTACATAGCTGTTTGTCCTGTTTCAGATCCTAATTTTCTCTTTTTGTACATCAGAATCATGTTTCAGTGTTAGTAGTGCAATAGTGTTGTGTTCAAGTAGTTTAAACTATACTTGTTATCTGGCTGTCTTGACTTAAATTTTAAAGTATGTAAACTTGCTATTTGATTTTACACAGGCATTAAGGATCTTGATCATGTAGTTGGTTCCTTTTATTTTTTTAATGTCCATTCTCCTTTCATTCACCCCTCCCTGCTTGCATGACTGTTGAGGCTTTCTGGTGACTATGGTGATCTGTACATTCCCCCTTCCTTGCCTGGGCTTTTGCATGCCACATCACCCTATGAGAGAGTACTCTTTCAGCTGCAGGAGAATACATTTTGGGATGAGAATCAAGCAGTGCTGTGCTATCAACACTGGGAGTTGCAGTTTTTTTCTGTATTTCTGTATTCCAGCTTAGTCTTTTCCCTGTTGGTGCTTGACCTGTGCTATCTCTCCAGATTGAGTACATGCTTCCACATGCAAGTGTCTTGGCTGCACAGAGTGCCTGTCCCCATCTCTGTATACTGCACAACTTTATGTGGACATTACAGCAAATTAAGCCAGAAGATGCCAGTATTGCAATGGGATTGGATCACTTCCTTCCCTCTAAGATAGATTTATGAATTTGAATTTGTTGACTGTGGTAAAGCTTTGATCACAAATAACCAAGTTCAGTCTCAGCCCAGATAATAAAAGAAAGAATAGCCCATATAGGTTGTTTGCCTTTCATTCATTTTTCATCTGGCATGTAGTACTTTGTGTGTATTGCATCAACTTGCAGGTTGTGGTTTCCCTTAAGAGTGTTGTGTGTACTGAGAGCTGAGGGTTCAGAAGAGCTTTCTTTAAGTTTTGCTTGCCTTTCCATGAATTTGTTTATCAGTGCAATGAGGCCAGTATGTACAAGGAAGCTGTGCTTATGCACTTGTCAGGGCTTCAGCGTCAGACTTTTATTGTCCCAGAGGATTTGAAGTGGTATTGTTATGGTCTCTGCCTTGAATCTCCTCCTACATTTCCTTGCTCCATACCCTCATCTAACAGCTGTCTGCCATGCACTCTGTAAGCTCTACCTTGACTACGCTGTAGTGCCAGTATGCTAGTTGATCCCAGTTTGTCCAGAGGTAGGGATGAAGACAAATTCTGCTTGTCATTAGACTGTCTTGCTTTGATGCATATTGTAACTGCTTATGTGTTGTAATGCAGTCATCCCCCCTAACTTATATCAACGTAACCATATATATGTTGTAAAATCTGTACTGTGCTGTAATTGTACACTGTATATCTGAACTTGTGGACTATAAACTGCTGTCTCAAATCTGACCAGTGCTGTGCAGCAAAGATCATAGATCCCTTACCATTCTACCCAGATATGACCAGCATTATCAGCTACAGCAACAGTGCTGAATACACTTTGGTTTCTGCCTTCTTCATATGCATATGAATACACATGCACACATTCCTGAATTCCACAGATGGCTATCACATATTTTTTTGCTGGTGCTCAGTGTAGATACTGCAATAGGTAGATAAAACTTTTACTATTAAATATTTTTGTTTGTTTTAACAACCTGTTCACTTCATAGGTTCATACCAGGCTATCTGCCCTAGGGCATTTATAAGCCTAGCCAGAGTGTGTTTGGCTTTCGCCACCCATTTTAAAATAATTTTGCTATGCCCTTTTTCGAGGTTAGTATACTGTGCCTCTGTCTAACAGTGACACAGAAGTGATACCCGGGGTAAACCTACGATCTCCCATCCACTCATCAAGATTCCTCTTGGAGAGAGTCAATGAGGGACTCTGCCTAACCTGGACTGGGATTTTATTCCAGAGTGAAGGGAGCCTCTGGGTTATGAATCTGTCCCTCCAGCATGTCCTATTTATTTCAGTGCTGAGGTTCAAGTCTCTCGAGTGCGTAGCTCGATGGGATTTGGATTTTGTGAGGTGCAGCATGTCCATTAATTCCGGGTTGGCATGGCTTTATACGTCAGGCACAGATCGCCTCTGAGCAGGCGGTATGCCACTGAGTAGAGCTGGAGTTTCTTTAACCGGGCAGCATATGGCATCTGTTTGAGCACTTTGATCCTCTTGGTGAGGTACTTTTGGGGTCTTTCCAGTTGCTGCAGGTGTCTGGTAAGGTACATCCCAAAAGGGGCATTGTACTCAATTATGGGCCTGATGAGGGATGAGTAAAGAGGCACGATGACCTCCCCTGATCTAGATGTGAATCCCTTCATGATTAGGTGGGCTATATAAAATGTTTTTCTAACCACTTTGGCCACGTGGTTGTCAAATGAGAGATTGCTATGAACTTGGGTCCCCAGGTCCCTAATTACTTCTTCTGTACTTAATGGATTACAACCTGTGTGGTAATTTGTAGGCACTTTGTTTTTGCCAAAGAGGATGACTTTACACTTTTTTGCGTTTAGCTTGAGGCCATGGCTGTGGCACCAGTTGTCTGTTTCTATGAGGCCCTTTTGGAGGATGCTTGTGTTGGCTGGAGTGTCGATTATGGCGCCCAGTTTGTAGTCATCTGCAAACTTGGTTAGCCACAGCCCTTCCGTGTTGGCCTGTACCTCCGAGAAATATATACCGAACAAGAGAGGTCCCAGGACTGAGCCTTGTGGGACGCCACTTGTAACTGGTTTGGAGTCTGACATGGCTCCAGCAATTCTAACCATGTGGGTTCTGTCTTTGAGCCAGTTTGCAACCCATCTAGTGACATAGGGGTTTATATTTAAGCTGGTGAGCTTATCTATAATGCCCGAGTGGGGTATTGTATCGAAGGCTTTTGCGAGGTCCGGGTAGGCTGTGTGGACCACCTTCCCCTCGTCAATGGCCTTGGTGACTGTTTCAAAGAAATCAACCAGGTTTAAGAGGCAGGATCTGCCCTTAACAAAGCCAAACTGGGTAGGATCCATTGTCTGTAGGTCCCCAATATCTTTATTTATGAGGTCCATGATGATCCTTTCCATAGCTTTGCAGACCAAGCTAGTCAGGCTTATGGGGCGATAGTTTCCAGGATCCGTTGAGGCACCACCTTTGTGGAGAGGGACCACTGTTGCTGTACGCCACTCTTTGGGTACATATCCTGTAGTAAGGCTGAGATTGAACAGTAGTTTTATGTTTGGGTTTAGCTCTTCCTGAGTTCATGTAGGGCGCAGCCCGGGACACCATCTGGTCCCATTCATGCTGTGATTTTTGCTTTGGAGAGGGCGGCTCTTACCTGAGCATCTGAGATGTCAGGGGGGCAGCACTCTGCTGGGATAGATATTTGCCCTTTTGGGGGGGGGAGAAGTTTGCACTGAACCTGTCAGCTAGGATGTTGGCAATGTCTGTGGGTTCGGTGTATTTTTTGTCATTTTGGACTAATTCTGAGCATATCTGGTAATTCCCACCCAGGTTCCTAACATAACTAAAGAAAGCCTTGTGATTATCCTTAGTGTCCTGTGCAATTGTTCTCTCAAAGCTGGCCTTAGACGATTTTATGAGTGCCCGTAGTTTTTTGCTAATACTGATCAGAGATGCCTTCCCTTTTTGGGATTTTGCTCTATCATGTAGTAGCTTCCTCCTTCTGTTGTATAGTTTGTTTATGGCTGGGGTCCACCAGACAGGACGTCTGCCTTTGGAGGATTGGGACTTGGTTTTATTTGGGATTGCATGATCCATGCATTCCTGAAGGTGTTCATAGAATGCGTTTATAAAGGATTCTGCGGTCTGGGCCGTATTTTCCACAGGCCAGGGGGCTTTGAAGGATTCCACCTCGGTTTTGAGGAATGTGAACTTTGCATTAGAGAAGTTTTTCACTGTGGTTTTCAGGGCAGGGGGTGGAGTCGGGATGTGAATATCCAGTGAGATTAGTTTATGGTCTGATCTTACCAATGAGGGATACACTTCTGGTCTGGAGCATAGAGTCCCCATGTTGGTGATGATCAGGTCCAGTATGTTTTCCCATCTTGTGGGAGTGGTAACAAGTTGTTCCATAGCATTTGAGTTTATAAATTCTAGGAACCTTTGGGCTAGGGTGTTGGAGCTAAAGTAATGTTCCCAGTCTATGTTTGGGTAGTTGAAGTCGCCCAATATAATGGTGTTTGGAGAGACCTTCATATTTTCCAGTGTTCTCAGGAAGGCCGAGTGGGGTTCCTGGGTTTGGGAGGGTGGTCTGTAGCAGGCTATAAACTGGAAGGCAGTTTTACCCACTGTTAGTTGCACATGGATAGTCTCTGATGCTTCGTGCTGTGCCACCAACCTGGAGGTGTGGCTATCTTTGACGAATATTGATACTCCCCCTCCTTTTGTGATTCGGTCCAAGTTTTGGGGCTGAAAAGCATGGTTTGAGGTATAACCTGGTAGTGTAGGGGTGCTCTCGGGAGCCTTGAACCAGGTTTCTGTTACTGCACAGATATCGATGTTCTCCATGCTAAGGAGAGTTTCGAGTTCGTGCATCTTGAGGTTTAGACTTATGGCATTGAGTAGCATAACTCTTAGTTTCTTATCCCTTGTGATACCTATGGAGGTGGGTTTTCTTTTGAGCCTTGCCTAAAAAAGGCACTATGGGGGTAGCAAGAGCCTTTGCCAATATCCGAAAGCCCAGGGGTGACGGGTGCAAGCCGTCCCTAGCGAAGCATCGTGGCTTGTCGAGCATGTCATCCCAGGCTGACAGGCATTGGATCCCCTTTGAATGACACCAATACTTAAGCCAGTTGTTGAAATTGATCATCTTGTCTTCATATTGTGGCATCATTCTTGGTGAGGGTAAGATGGTACTCAAGGTCAAGGTCATACCGGCCTGGGCTACATGCTCAGAGAGCTCCTCTATGTCTCTTTTCATGTAGTCCAGGGAGGTATGTCTCAGGTCATTCACACCAGCATGGACAATGACTGAGTCATATTTGTACATGCCTTGGAGTGACCTGAGTGCTTCTGTTATGTGGCGGATCCTAGCGCCCGACAGGCAGCTCACCGTGACCTTCTCCTTGTTCAGCCAGGTGAGTGGGACGTCAGTGTGCCTGACAATAGAGTCACCTATTACAAGTGTATCAGGTGTGTTGTTTAGCCTTAAGGGCTGTGACTGTTTGGCACACTGGCTTTGTGAGCTATGTGTTGTACGTGTTTTGTTTTGGGGTAGCGGTTGCTTGGGTGTCTGCTTTGGAGGTCTCTGCTGCTTAGGCAGATTTTTATTTAGAGCCTCCTAGTATGTTTTGTGTGTTTATGTGTTTGGTTTGCTGTCGTGGTAGGTCTATGTGAGACTGGAATTGTAGTGAGTGTGATTTCCTTCTCCTCCTGACTGGTTACGCCAGTACTGAGTTGAGAGAGCTTAGCCTCCAGTATGGCTATATGGTTGCATCTCTCACATGTGTTTGAATTTGTTGGGAGGAGGAGAGGGTTGTCTGTGTACATGAGGCAGTTGTAACATTGCCTCAAGATTCCCAGATTCACCAGCTGGACCGGAGAGGAGATTGACAACTGACCTTTGGACATGCTAGAATAGTATTGGGAATTCCTTTATAATTGAAAAAAAAAGGGCTAATGGGAACAAGGTACTCAAGGGGAGTTTGTGAGGGTGTAGTGCTTTCAATTTTTTAGTGCTGACTTATATAATTGCTTTAGTTGGCAAGTGACAGGTAACTTAAATGCAATGTGTTACAGGTAACGTAAATGCAAAAACGACAAACAGTAACTTTCTTTCAAGCGAAACAAGGAAATAAGTACAGTAAGCAATGCAGATATCACTAGGGATCCACAGAAGCGCTGAAAAGCCGCGTTTTAGGTGGAATTAGCGTTTCAGGGAAATAAGCAAACAAACAAGCATACAAACAAAGCTAGATTCATCAGGCCTGAATCTAGTCTATGCTACTGCAAACAAGGTGTACCAATTTCAGTAAGAAACAGTTCAAATATGCAGGCACTATAAGCCTTTAACCAGAAATTCCCAGCTCAGAAGGGCAGAGTCCAGCCTCTCCTCCCACAAGAATGCAGACCACAAACCTTCTTAATGTAAAATAACTGGCCTGAAGCCCAAGTGCTTAAAGCAGAACTAATATACTTTTAGAATAACAGACACTTAGCCCTCAATCAGCAGTTCCCAACTTAGAAGGATGTAAGCTACCTGTCCTGCCACCACAGTGCAGGCCACAAACCTTCCTAATGTAAAACAACTGGTCTGAAGCCCAAGTGCTTAATCCAAAAGACTTAGAATGATAGCTACACTTTAATCAAGTTACTACCAAGCAGTAATAAATACAATTGAATACTTTAAAGAATGCCTGGATTAGTGCTCAAGTTATACAAACAAAGCTAGATTCAGCAGGCCTGGATCTAGTCTGTGCTACAGCAAACAAGGTGTACCAATTTCAGTAAGAAGCAGTTCAAATATGCAGGCACTATAAGCATTTAACCAGAAATTCCCAGCTTAGAAAGGCAGAGTCCAGCCTCTCCTCCCACAAGAGTGCAGACCACGGACCCTTCTAATGTAAAATAACTGGCCTGAAGCCCAAGTGCTTAAACCAGAATTAATACACTTTTAGAATAACAGACACTGAGCCCTCAATCAGCAGTTCCCAACTTAGAAGGATGTAAGCTACCTGTTCTGCCACCACAGTGCAGACCACAAACCTTCTTAATGTAAAACAACTGGTCTGAAGCCCGAGTGCTTAAACTAAAAGGCTTAGAATGACATACACCAAGCAGTAATAAATACAATTGAGGACTTTTAAGATGACGCAAAAGCAAAATAAAGTAGGAAGAAACACAAATACAGTAAAAGCAGATACATTTTTTTTTTCAGAAAAGTAGCAAAAACAGTAGTAAAAACAATTCACATGCAGTTTAAGCTAGCACACTTGAGTATGTAGCAATATTAGTCCGCACACAGTTTGAAAAAATGTAATTAAATTAAAAAGGACTAAAAGCAAGTGCAGAAAGGGTTTATTAGGTAGAATGCGGTAAAGAGATGGGACTGGGGGAGTGTCTAGATCAAATCTGCAGTGGGGCAGGCACTGCAAAAGCTACCAAATTTAAACTACAACCAAGAACAGAGAGGGTGGGGGGGAATCCAGTTTCAACAGAGATGTGAGGAATGAGAGTGCAAATTATAAAACCAAAAAAATATATACTGATCTCTGTATATTTGCAGAACAGTAAGACAACAGATATCTAAGCAACAATTTAGCTCTATAATACAGAAAAAAATACTCAGCTCTATAGATTTGCAGATAGTCTTGTAAGGCTGTCTCTCAACACACAGGTTCCACTTTAAAATGTTAAAAGAGGGAAAAGCAAAATAAGGTAAAGTAGGAAGAAACATAAATACAGTAAGGCAGATGAAGTGCAAAATTTTTTTTTTTGAGATGGAGGAAACAGAGCAGATTAAGATACTATAGGGGAATGCCCTTCCCAAGTGCTCTCTCTGTACACTGCAGAGGAGATGGGACTGGTAAGAGTATCCAAAATCAAAATATGATCTCACTGTACTCAGTTGAGTGAGCGAATGAGATGGGTCCAGGAGGAGTGTGCAAAAAGAGATTTACAGCAGGGGTGGGCAATTCCAAAGCCACCCAAGATTAACACCACAACAAGAAACAGGGAGGGGGTGGGGAACTACTGCAGAGATTCAGAGACACACACAGTATTTACTGAATGCAAGACACACAATATTTACTCACTCAAATCTTAAATAAGTGCAGAAAATATACTTAAATCAGCTTATGTCCAATTGATGTATGCAGACAAGTCTCAGTAGCCAGCAACTCGATTTAAAATGATTACTAGAAATGTAACCAACACAGATTTTAATGCTAGCAGAAACCCCCAAGCTATTTAACACTTAACAAAGGAATTTCACTGCAGTCTATCTACTGCAGAGATTCAGAGACGCACACAGTATTTACTGAATGTAAGACACACAATATTTACTCACTCAAATCTTAAATAAGTGCAGAAAATATACTTAAATCAGCTTATGTCCAATTGATGTATGCAGACAAGTCTCAGTAGCCAGCAACTCAATTTAAAATGATTACTAGAAATGTAACCAACACAGATTTTAATGCTAGCAGAAACCCCAAGCTATTTAACACTTAACAAAGGAATTTCACAGCAGTCTAACAACTACTGCAGAGATTCAGAGACGCACACAATATTTTGGGAGGAGGAGAGGGTTGTCTGTGTACATGAGGCAGTTGTAACATTGCCTCAAGATTCCCAGATTCACCAGCTGGACCGGAGAGGAGATTGACAACTGACCTTTGGACATGCTAGAATAGTATTGGGAATTCCTTTATAATTGAAAAAAAAAAGGGCTAATGGGAACAAGGTACTCAAGGGGAGTTTGTGAGGGTGTAGTGCTTTCAATTTTTTAGTGCTGACTTATATAATTGCTTTAGTTGGCAAGTGACAGGTAACTTAAATGCAATGTGTTACAGGTAACGTAAATGCAAAAACGACAAACAGTAACTTTCTTTCAAGCGAAACAAGGAAATAAGTACAGTAAGCAATGCAGATATCACTAGGGATCCACAGAAGCGCTGAAAAGCCGCGTTTTAGGTGGAATTAGCGTTTCAGGGAAATAAGCAAACAAACAAGCATACAAACAAAGCTAGATTCAGCAGGCCTGGATCTAGTCTATGCTACAGCAAACAAGGTGTACCAAGATGTAAGCTACCTGTCCTGCCACCACAGTGCAGGCCACAAACCTTCCTAATGTAAAACAACTGGTCTGAAGCCCAAGTGCTTAATCCAAAAGACTTAGAATGATAGCTACACTTTAATCAAGTTACTACCAAGCAGTAATAAATACAATTGAATACTTTAAAGAATGCCTTAATACCAACAAAGCTAGATTCAGCAGGCCTGGATCTAGTCTATGCTACTGCAAACAAGGTGTACCAATTTCAGTAAGAAACAGTTCAAATATGCAGGCACTATAAGCCTTTAACCAGAAATTCCCAGCTCAGAAGGGCAGAGTCCAGCCTCTCCTCCCACAAGAGTGCAGACCACAAACCTTCTTAATGTAAAATAACTGGCCTGAAGCCCAAGTGCTTAAAGCAGAACTAATATACTTTTAGAATAACAGACACTTAGCCCTCAATCAGCAGTTCCCAACTTAGAAGGATGTAAGCTACCTGTCCTGCCACCACAGTGCAGGCCACAAACCTTCCTAATGTAAAACAACTGGTCTGAAGCCCAAGTGCTTAATCCAAAAGACTTAGAATGATAGCTACACTTTAATCAAGTTACTACCAAGCAGTAATAAATACAATTGAATACTTTAAAGAATGCCTGGATTAGTGCTCAAGTTATACAAACAAAGCTAGATTCAGCAGGCCTGGATCTAGTCTGTGCTACAGCAAACAAGGTGTACCAATTTCAGTAAGAAGCAGTTCAAATATGCAGGCACTATAAGCATTTAACCAGAAATTCCCAGCTTAGAAGGGCAGAGTCCAGCCTCTCCTCCCACAAGAGTGCAGACCACGAACCCTTCTAATGTAAAATAACTGGCCTGAAGCCCAAGTGCTTAAACCAGAATTAATACACTTTTAGAATAACAGACACTGAGCCCTCAATCAGCAGTTCCCAACTTAGAAGGATGTAAGCTACTTGTTCTGCCACCACAGTGCAGACCACAAACCTTCTTAATGTAAAACAACTGGTCTGAAGCCGAGTGCTTAAACTAAAAGGCTTAGAATGAGATACACCAAGCAGTAATAAATACAACTGAGTACTTTTAAGATGACGCAAAAGCAAAATAAAGTAGGAAGAAACACAAATACTGTAAAGCAGATACATTTTTTTTTCAGAAAAGTAGCAAAACAGTAGTAAAACAATTCACATGCAGTTTAAGCTAGCACACTTGAGTATGTAGCAATATTAGTCCGCACACAGTTTGAAAAAAATGTAATTAAATTAAAAAGGACTAAAAGCAAGTGCAGAAAGGGTTTATTAGGTAGAATGCGGTAAAGAGATGGGACTGGGGGAGTGTCTAGATCAAATCTGCAGTGGGGCAGGCACTGCAAAAGCTACCAAATTTAAACTACAACCAAGAACAGAGAGGGTGGGGGGGAATCCAGTTTCAACAGAGATGTGAGGAATGAGAGTGCAAATTATAAAACCAAAAAAATATATACTGATCTCTGTATATTTGCAGAACAGTAAGACAACAGATATCTAAGCAACAATTTAGCTCTATAATACAGAAAAAAATACTCAGCTCTATAGATTTGCAGATAGTCTTGTAAGGCTGTCTCTCAACACACAGGTTCCACTTTAAAATGTTAAAAGAGGGAAAAGCAAAATAAGGTAAAGTAGGAAGAAACATAAATACAGTAAGGCAGATGAAGTGCAAAATTTTTTTTTTTTGAGATGGAGGAAACAGAGCAGATTAAGATACTATAGGGGAATGCCCTTCCCAAGTGCTCTCTCTGTACACTGCAGAGGAGATGGGACTGGTAAGAGTATCCAAAATCAAAATATGATCTCACTGTACTCAGTTGAGTGAGCGAATGAGATGGGTCCAGGAGGAGTGTGCAAAAAGAGATTTACAGCAGGGGTGGGCAATTCCAAAGCCACCCAAGATTAACACCACAACAAGAAACAGGGAGGGGGGGGGAACTACTGCAGAGATTCAGAGACACACACAGTATTTACTGAATGCAAGACACACAATATTTACTCACTCAAATCTTAAATAAGTGCAGAAAATATACTTAAATCAGCTTATGTCCAATTGATGTATGCAGACAAGTCTCAGTAGCCAGCAACTCGATTTAAAATGATTACTAGAAATGTAACCAACACAGATTTTAATGCTAGCAGAAACCCCCAAGCTATTTAACACTTAACAAAGGAATTTCACTGCAGTCTAACATCTACTGCAGAGATTCAGAGACGCACACAGTATTTACTGAATGTAAGACACACAATATTTACTCACTCAAATCTTAAATAAGTGCAGAAAATATACTTAAATCAGCTTATGTCCAATTGATGTATGCAGATAAGTCTCAGTAGCCAGCAACTCGATTTAAAATGATTGATTGCTGAACTGTCACCTGATTGGAGAGTGCACTAAATGTTACTATCTTCTCTAACTAAAGATCAGTTGTCTTTTCTGGCTGGATGCAACCTGCAGGTTATCGGATTTGACTCGGATTCAAGACCGACCATTTTTGCTCTGCCTCCCCTACTCACAGTCTCTCACTCACCTAAGAATGCCTCATATCTAGTCTGCTGCCATTCCAGAATGGCAGTTTGATTGTGGCTCTGTTGGAGTGTATACTTTTGTATAGGACTTGGTCAATATTCTCTATGTCTGCTGTTTAGTGTTCTTTTTTTGTAGGTGTTCATACTATTCATTTGGTTAGGTTGTAGTTTAATAAAGCAGTTAGGGTGAGCTTCTTGTTGTGTTAGTGTGTGTAGTGCTCATTTCTTTTTCTTTACAGCAATAGGTGCAAAAGAATTCAAGAAGTGTATGGCTTATAGGCACAAGCTCCCTCCCCTTAGAAGATGCATATTATCATTGTGTATTTTACCTAGGGACTTTCCATCTGGATTTCCTGTGTTCCATTTGGGAGGGGTTTGTACTTAGACCATCAATGAAAGGACAGCCAAGCTGGTCCTGAAAGGCCACCTCCTGGCAGGTAGGTGAGTCTTCTTCCTCTATTGCTTCTACACCTAAGGAAAAGCTGAATCATGGCCATAAGCAGCCTTCTAAGGACCCCAAACCTTCCAAAGGGGATCATAAGAGGTCTCTCTCCCCTTCGGCTCATGTACCTCCAACTGGACCTGAAAGTCCTATTGCCTCTGGGTTCCCCGGTGACGTCTGCATCAGCGTTGACTGCGACTCCTCCAAGCCAATGTCCTTTGGTGCCTGCATTAGGCAAGGCTCCCTCTCCAGCTATCAGTATACCTATCTCCTTTTTGGTTAAGAGGGCTCCTTTAAGGTGTATACCTACCACCCCACCTGAGTTTTCAACAAAGTCTTCCCTGTCTTTGCCCCAGTCCAAGTTTCACCAGTTTCCCCTTGAGTGGTGGATTCCTTGCCACCCAAGAGAACCTCCAAGCTGCTGTATGTGGCTTTGTCGACTCTGTCATCGTGGTCAGAAGGCAGTCTGAAAGCATCTGATCCATAGCAACTGATGAGGTCATTCTTACAAGTGCAGATGCAATTAGGCCTTATTTCTTCGGCTCTTGGCTCCCTCTCTGGAAACTCTTCTCTGTCACCTTAGTTTCCTATATTGGGCCCCTTGGAGTCAAAGTCATTGGGTCTGGCTGTTTTCTTGTCCATAGGACATGGCTAATTCCAGCTCTGACCTCCTCAACTGTGGCTGCATCAAGAACTGAGTGGGACTTGAGCTGATGCTTTGAGGTTGGCATCTCTGAGTAGGGTTTGACTTTTCCGGTTTCAGGTTCATTCTCTTTCTCACTTGGGGTACCTGCTTGTAATGGCTCTGCTCTTGTCTCTGCAAGGGTGGGGTGCAAGCTCCTCCAGATTGTGTCTGGGGTTCTCTGAGCCCAGGACCCATTGGCTCCAGTCGGCCAGCTTCTGCTTCCACCTTCAGTGTTGTGGAGAGGCTTTTCTCCAGTAAGGAGAAAGATTGCTCAAATACAGCATGTGTCCTCCTCCCTCACATTCGTGCCTGTGATGCATCAGTCTAGTCCGAGACAGCTCACTCCTGCTGGTCTCCCATCTGTTCCCTTTGTTTGCACCTTTACCTCTTACCCTTCTCCTCTGGAATGTCCAGAGCAGGAAGTGTCCAGTAAGAGTCTGTGCAAGAAGAAGCACTTAAACTCTCCCGAGGAGTCCCTCATAGAGTATATGACCTTGAGGAAGGTGAGGGATCCTCTGTCTCCATTGATGATGCCTCCTTTGGAGATCTTTTGGAGCTTCTTTGCCAGTGCTGGGGCTGGAACACCAACCCCCCCCCCTTCTCCAGAGGAATCAGTATTTCTGAAGGCCTTCATGGTGGGCCTGTCAATGTGTGCTGGGTGGTTCCCCCACTGGATGCACTAATTGACCTGTTGTCTTGTGAGGGCATAGGAAGAACCTGATAACGGTGGTATCAATCCCCAAGAAGATGGAAAAAAATCCTCTCCCCACCCAAGGATTGGCCTCACTGGAATGAATTCAGTTGTGGATGCTTTTGTGGTGGCAGCCACCACTAAAACGACATTTCAGAGGAGAGTTCTTTGATCCTATTCCCCAGTAGGGAATATCAGACATTGGCCCATTTGAGGAAGCACTTTTATGCCTCCTCTTGGTTCATTGTGAGACCTCTTAACTTTCTCACTTGATGAGAAGACTTGAACATGATATAGTATTAGAAGTGTCAAGGAACATCAAGGCACAGCATTCCCCAGAGGCCCAGAATGTTATGGAGACTCATTTGTGCACTCTGTAGTCTGTTGCCAATGTTTCCACAAGGCTCATTTCCTATGCAGCTGATGGAGCTTCCTGAGTTGTTGGCATCAGCATTGCCATGCATCCTCACGCTTGGATGAAGTTGTGAAACTTTGTGGGCTACTTCAGTGCATCCTTTGTCAACACCCCATTTGATGGCTTCTCACTCTTTGGGCCTAAGATTAAAGACAATTTGATTAGGAGTGAGCAAGGCAGAAAAACACTTTCTGCTGAGTATGTTTAGCTACCCCTCAGCTGACCATTTCACTGAATCAGAAGGAGGGGGGAATGTCTCTTTAGGAAATCACAGCACTCTTTCCAGGATGCTCATTCTTAAAGCACTCCCTGCAGTGAGGGAGAACCACAGTGGACATCACCATCATGGCAGGGGTGGTCTGCAGAACCAGGCCTTACAATGAACTTTTTCCATGAGGCCCTTTCAGCAATCCTGAGAGATTATATCTGGATGTCATGCTGTAGAGGCATTTGGGGGTTGATTGTCTGAATACCTTGAGAGGCCATCCCCTTGGATGCATGGGTGTTGAGTCATATCCAGAGGCTATTCTATTCCATTTTTAGAAATTCCCCATTTCAATCTCAAACATCTCCCTGATGTCTTACCTTATCAGAGGCAGGCAGCTGTACAAATTCAGAAACTACTGTCAAATCAAGTCATCCAAGAGGTCCCACCAGTCCATCAAGGATCCAGATCTACTACAAATTCTTTTTGGTTCCAAAGAAGAACAAGGACTTCAGGCCAGGCTTGGATTTGAGCAAACTAAACTATTTTGTAAAACAGACCAAATTCCAGATCATCACTGTGCAGTCCATTCTACCTGTGCTGAGGAAGGATGACTAGATGTACTTATTAAACCTCAAAGAGGCTTACCATCATATAAAGATAGTGAGACATTCCAGGAGGTTCCTGTGCTTCCTTCTGGTAGCTGATTATTACAGATTCAGGACACTGCCATTCAGTTCGACTGTTGCTTCCTGGGTGAAGTGTATGGCGGTTGTAGCAGCCTGGGTTAGGCTGCAGGGGCTTCAGGTCTTCCCTTACTTGGACAACTGTCAACTCACTGGCTCCATGAGAGCATCCTTAATCACAACCAGGGATACCTTACTCCAGCTATGTGGTTCCTTGGGGATTACATTCAGTTGTCAGAAATCAAGCCTTCATCTTATCCAGACAGTGGAATTTGTAGGCTGCCACATGGAGGAACATCATCGTACCCTGTATGTTGAGAGACCATGAAGGTTTGGCAGTGGGCTATTTTCTTTTGCAGTTTCTGATTGCAACGCACATCTTGGGAAAGTCCCAACATTCTGACAGACAGTTTAAAGAGAAAATTCTTCTTCCTCACTAGTAGTCCCTGAATATGAGGGGTAGCCACTTGGATTTTGCAGTGCTGGGGCACTGTGTGTTGTGACCTGTTTGCTTCCCCTCCAGCATCAAGTGTAGCAACTATTACGCCTGAGTCCCTTCTCAGGGACAGTCACTCGGAGACGCTGTCCTCTATGCTTGGCCCCCCCAAGTCTCCTGTATGCGTATCTACCATTTGCCGTAGTAGTCAAGTGTTTTTCAAAGTCAGCCCACTGCAGAGTGAATGTAATTCTCATTGCTCCCTTTTGGCCTCATCAGGTGTGGTTCCCCTTCTTGGGGCCTCTTTTGAGGTACCTGCCCTGGGTGTTGGAGCCCATTCTGGATCTCATTTACCAGCCAGTGGGCCTGGACCCATTTAACCTTCAGACCCTCAAATTAATTTCCTAGTTTCTCTAGTTCTCTTGATGGCCAGAAATTCCAAGCTTTCAGACAGTGTTGTACATACCTTGTCCTTTTCCCAGATGATGCCTACTAGGAAGGTGCATGCTAGTAAGTGGAAATGTTTTGATATTTGAGCTGATTCTCATGGCTTGGACCCTTTTTCAGCTCAGTTGGAGGTAGTCCTAGACTTTCTGGTAGACCTGCTCAATGCAGGTTCCTGTTATTTCATGGTTAAAGGTGCAGTTGATATCCATATCTAATTTTCATGTTAGCGGGGATAATGCACCTTTGGCTGCCTTAAATCTCCAAAGCTTTTCTCAAAGGCATTTTTCTGTTTTGCCCTCCTGTTTGGGACCCTGTACCTCCTTTGGGTTTACCCTTTGTGCTGCATGTCCTTCTTTTGAGCCTTCTGCTACCTTGGATTTGAAGCTTTTGTATTGGAAGACATTGTTTCTGGAAGCTATTATTTCTGCCAGGCATGTGTCCAAATTAGACTGTTGTTCTATTCCCCTAAATCTGTTTTTTATTTCATAAAGATATGGCATCTCTTCACACAGTCCCTCCTTTTTGCCAAAAGTGACTACTGAAAATAATCTGGACCAGCCTATTCACCTTCCAGTATTTCTTCCCAGTTTTTCCATCAAGGGCGAATACTTGTTACATTGTCTGATGTACATAGACAATTGAGATTCTGTCTGGACAAGACTAAGTTTTTCAGGAAGTATGATCAGTTTTTTTTTTTCTTCTTCAAATTCTATATTGAGTTAACCTGTTTCTACAGTTATGCCAAACAAGTGACTGTATTTTCTTTGCATACAGTTTGAGAGGTAAGACCTTGCATTGCAAACCAAAAGGTCATTCCATCAGAGCTATGTCCACTTCTGCAACTTTTTTTTCTCCAGAGTGTCTGTAGATCTGTATGGGGCTGCTACTTGGGTAGGTCCTCACACATTTGTGTCTCACTACAAGCTGGAAATTGTGTAAGTCTAAGACTTCATTTGGTTCCACTGTATTGCACAGTATCCTTCCTATCCTTCCTTAGAACTTCCCAAGGATGTTACATGGCTGGGAACTCTGTCCCATGGGATTAAGCCAGACAGAAAATGTACTGCTAGATCCTTGTTGTCTTTCTCAGTCTATTTCAGCCTTCCCTCCCTCCTGCCCCTGCCTTGCATGGTGAGTCTTTTGTCATAAGATAATCAAGTGGGAGAGGTGATTTGTCCCTTTCTGTTGGATTCCTTAGTTTCTCCTTGATTGGGCTGGTGTTTTACATAAATTTGGAAAGAGATGGGCAAACTTGATTGGAGGTATTCTTAAGATAGTGAGGGATTGTAGGCAGGAGAGGTGGAACCTGGCGAGCTGAAGTCTTGAAGTGGCCAGCCTTGGATTGGATAACCTGCAGGCTGAACCAAACAGAGAAAGACAATATAGATCTGTCATTATGGTAAGTACATAAATTTCATTTGTTTCACATTCAGGTCCTTTTAACATCACACAGAGTACTGACTGGTGGTTTAAATGAATTCAAGAAAATATGTATACCTTTTAAAGCTGTATACTTAGGCACTGCACAAAATCTGGTGTGTTGTCAAGTTAGAAAAATTCTGTCATTGTTTAGCCACTCCAGTGGTGTAGAAGGATTAATCCCTGATTACAGCCCAAGTGACCCTGGTTTGATTAGTGACTCTGGTATCTGATGGAATGGCAGGGAAGGATGTGTGTTACCTTCCACGGTGGGTTGGAGGTTCCATGGGTGTGTCCTGTGACAATCCTGAGTGGAGGCTAGGAATATCGTACAAAGGAGGTGGGGGAGGTGGGAGAATAGGCTGGGGATGAGGCTGAGTTGCTGCTGGGGCAGCCAGGTGATATGCTCCCCATTGCACTCCCATTTCCTGGATATACCACATAGGACCAAAGGGAGGGGAAGCAACAGGGGTAGGTTAAAAAAAAAAAAAAAGGAACTCCTTTGGCAGATGTTAACAGCCAGACACACAGGATGCCATCAAGTACAATGTAAGCCCCAGCACTGTTGGAGATGGTCTGAGGGGTTAAGTAGTTAGCTGGCAGACATGACAGTGTACAAATGGGGGGACTGGGCATTGAGCCATAGAAGGATGCAGAAGGTAGAAGAAAATCCTCAAAAAAAAAAAAGTAAATTCTGTCATTGATTTGAGTGCCTGTGTCACTTAACTGGTAAAATATTTGACAGCATACTGACTACTGTAATCGGTCTAGCCCTTGTATATCACTATATAGGTGTATGGTGTAATCAGCTGCATAAAAAATAGTTGGGCCCCATTGTTACGATTTCAATGTCTGCTGCTTTGTATTTAGTTAGAAACCAAGTTTACCGTATCTGCTGCTGATGCATGTGCATGTATGTTGATAGAGTACTGTAGGATTTGCTTGTAAAGTCTGATGCATGTTTAGATAGGCACAGATAAGTCAGAGATGTCATACTGCTCGTACCAATTTTAACTTTTTTGTTTTTACATTTTAGCAGTCACCAACAGTACCACCTGCTGCAAAACCCAGTTTGGAAACATCAAAAGCAGAAATGGAAAATATATCCAAATGTAAGTGAATATTTGATTTAAATAGCCACCTTTGAAAAGTCTGCCTTAGATGGTGTAAGTTATCTTTAATACTCACACTTATGTATTGCAGGGTTCCATAGAAGGGCTTTTGTTCTTTTAGTCTCTATAATTGAGCTCTTCACCTTTTACTTTGTGTTAGAACCTACACTGCTCCGATTGCCATCTTCTGCTTCACTATATCCCACCTCACAATTTATATTAAACTATTGGTGAAGAAGCAATACAATTCCTACCGTAACAGTTGAAATGCACAGCTAGTAGCTGCCACCACTCACCTTCTTTAGTAAACCAAGCCATTTAGTTAACCGACATTCTAAGTCATGTTATGCTACATATTACAACACCCTTTCTATGAGTTAATGTTTTAATGTCATTTTTAAATCAACAACAGTCTGCCACCATTGACATTTTCCTACCAAACTGTTTCTCCTTCCACATCAACAGTTTTTGTAACCCAGTTTTATGTCCATAGTTATGTCTGTCCCTGTTGTGTTCTTCTTCCTGTTGTTAAACTGTTTTTGTTGCCTTCACCAGCTTTGACTTTTCCAGCTTTCTGACTGTCCCACTGACCCATTTGTTCCCTTGTCCTATTTAGCTATGTGGACAGATTTTGCTATACATTGGAACAGTGAAAGTCGCATGTAAAGTCTCTTGCTGAATAGATTTTCATTTTGAAACATACAGCGAGTGTAAGGTTAAGTTTCATTCATTCGTGCATGCTTGCATCATACCTCTCACCCTGGAAACATCAAAAATCTGGACAAAGGCCCATGAAAAATAGATAAAACTGGCCAAAAATCTGTGCACTGATTAACATAAAATTTGCATACAGAATAACACAAAATATAAACCAGAACAAAACAGTTTTATTTATATTAACATCTGAACTTGTAAAAAAAACTTTGAACTTGTATAAAACTAAAATACAATTCTGTTGTATAAAAATAAAATTAAGTAGTACTAGTCTAATACGCATTTAAAATTAAAATAAATGCAATCTCTGTAAATATTACAATCAAACAAATTCTTTCTAACAGCTGCTACAGTGACTGGTATAAAATTTAAATACAAATTAAATAAAGTCTGGCTTCTAAACTGGTATAAAATAAAAAATATATATATAAATCAAATTTTTACCTGTTAATTGACTACTGAACTAATACAAAGTAAACTCAGTCACAGCTCACAGAGCTAAAATGAAGCAAAAATGGCAACCAAATAAAATAAACAATTCTTTTTAAATACTCAGTCACATATCTTGGATTGCTTCCTCTTGCTCTTCACCTTCTTCAGTGGTGGCCTCTGGGTCTGGTAGTGTTGCCTGGAGGGCACATTCTCTACTGTAAGCTTCAGTTGCCGTTTTTGCTGCTTGTGGAACAGGTGGTGGGCCTTCCACAGAAAAACCGTGACTGTCCTCATTCATTTTGATTGCTGGCAATGAGTTAAGAGTTTTGACATTTAATGACTGCCTCAGCTCTGTTTTAACTTTTCTCACCATATTGAGTACTCGTTTAGGTTCACTATTTGAATGTGACAAACAAAGGAGCATTAATACGAGCTGCTTAAAGAGAGATATTTGTTTTGCTTCAGAGCTTTGTAGGACTGTTGTCCAGTACTTGAGGAAACATGTATCTGTTTCAGTGTATATGCCAAGTTCAGCCATAAGTAGACTATTGACTTGCAATGTCCTAGACAAGATGCAATGTTCGTTACAACTTCAATGTCAAGATTTAATTTCAAAGAGTTCAGTAAACTGCCAATATTTTGCAGTGTGACTTCACCAACAGGCAAATGTTTTCTCATTTTCAGAAGAACTGCAACATAAAATTATTTTACTTGCTTATAGAAAATGTACTCCGTTACAGTGTACAGTGCCAATGTCATCGCCATTTTCATGCAGATATTTTTCAATATCAGGCCCAACATGAAGGTGTCGCTGCTGCAAAATATTATTGTCATATGGTACTGATAATTACCTAAACATTTTACAGCAGCACGTGGCTTCAGTGACCTGCTTGCTTACTTCTGTAGAAGATTTGTGATATAACTGTACAGAAGATTTGTGATATAACTGTACAGAGTTAAAAGTTTACTGTTTCTGGCCTGCAATTGCACATTGAACTTAAGGAGGGAGACTATAGCATACTTCAGGAAAAGGAATACCAGTTTTACCTCATGACTAGTCAGCCATTCTATTGTGACGTCTATTCTGTGTGACTGGGGCTCATATGATTGAAAGTATGATAAAAGCGCAGGCCACAGATCCAGTATTTGCTTTACAACTTTATGAAGACTCAGCCAATGAGTGGGGGAGTGTCAGATAAGTAAAGTGGCTCAATATCAACAAATTATGCAAATTCGTTCAGCTTCTGTTGCCTCTGTGCACTATGAAAAGTGATTATAAATGTCTGATATTAAGTCTTCTACATGTGATTTCATTGCTTTCAAACCTGATTTGATGCAGAGGTGTGCTATATGGCACAGGCAACCCATACTGAAGAGATCAGGATTGACGGTCTTTAATAGTGATAGTACAGAATTATATTTACCAAACATGACTGCAGCATTATCTGACGAGTATGCAGCCATATTATTTGTTGGAATATTGAATCTGTGAAGAATTTTCATAAGGCAGTTGTATATCACTTCAGCTGTACCTGCCACACAAACAGGCATGTCTAAGAACCGAAAAACATTTCCACACTTTGCCTGGTCAAAAAATTCAAACAGAATCACAAGGAGCTTATTATTCCTAATATCAGTGCTCTGATTTAAATAAATGCAGTAAGTCTGCTTCTGACAAACTGCTGCTGCATTTTCCTGATGTTTTGGACCCATGACGACATGTGTAATACATGCAGACTTAGTGGCCCCACAGCTCATCATCTTCAAAACTTCAGGAACACTGAAGTGTTTTTTCATATATTTCAGCAGATGATCCACAGCACTAAAGAGTAGATTGTGCTCTGCAAGTAAGGCAGCAAATTTCACTTCAGCTGTTAATACTTTCTGAGCTGTACTTGCTTGTCGGGCTTGGGTGGTTTCAGATGCGACCTGTATTGTATTTGTCTAGTGTTTCTCTGTATCCATGTGCCTTTGCAGATCATGGCATCCTCCATGGTCAATGTTAATGTTACAGTGACACATTTACAGAAGGCATACCCTAGGCCAAGCTTGCTCTCACTTAACCAGTCAAATGACATCTTCCAAGCTGCTTGGAACGAAGGTAGTCTTCTTTTTTTGTCAATATGACCTGTTAAACACAAAAACCTCCTCTAAGCATGACGACATTGATTATTTTGCAAATCATTTTACTTCCACTAATAATAGAAATATATGACTGAGAGAACACCTAATCCCTTTTCCATCTTTAGGCATCTCTCCCTCTGAATGCTCTGCATGGGTGATCACTGGGTCCTCAGTTGCACTGATTGTGATTGGTAAAATGAAGACATTCTTTTTTCCGTGACCTGACCTATTTGTAAAATGAAAGAAAAAACTACATAACCCCCTCTAAGTATGACAGCAGAAATTATGCTGAAAGCCACATTATATTACTAACAGAGCTATTACTGAGAACAGGTCTCACCTTTTTCTCCTTCAGCCATTTCTGCTTGTTGAAGTTGTCCCTTAGGTTGTTTGACTGGGGGGGGGGGGGGTGCTTTTTTTTTGTTAATACTTGTTGAGCCTTGTGCTACAGATGCAGTTGTTGCACGTGTGGCAGAAGTACTTTGTGAACTCCTGTAAAATCAAAATATGGTATCATGGAGCGACCGGTCAGTGTAAGACAAGGAGACATGAAACAGTTTAGGTGAGCTAGATGGCTTGGGTGAGGGGGGCATAGTGAATTTTTATATTACAGAAACTGAGTCTTTTGGCATCTTTACTCTTCAGTCAAGTTCATTAAATAGGCAGGGTTTATGACAAGCATAGCTAGTCACTCAGATAAGCACAGCAATGAAGTCCACACACACGCACACACATGTACACACACGCGCAAGCACACAAACACACACACACCCTATTACAGCATTTACACAAATGATTTATATAATTCGTCTGTTCTTCATAACTAAGAAAGGCTTCTGTATATGCTTGATAAGCACAGTGTGAAATGTCATGGTGGGACAAAGAAACACAGCAGACAAACCTGAATTATGCTTACAGAAGCACAGACAGCTAGCATATACACAAGACGTGTACTGACACCACCTGTTCTACTGTTTTTTTTTTTTTAACTATATAAGATGCCAGGGTGGTACGGAGGTAGCGTTGTTACCTCACGGCAAGAGGTTCTCCCATTCGATTCTTGGCTTTGCTTGGGAGTGCCTTCTGTGTGGAGTCTGCATGTCCTCCCCGCGGTTGGGTAGCGTTCGAAAGACATGCGTGCGTAAATGGGCATGCCTTCGTTGAAGGTTTGGTGTCGAGCTGGCACCTCGGCGTTTCGTAAAAATCTACTGCCAATCATTAGCGGACCGGAGTTCTGCTGTGGCGACCCCTTACCGGGAAAAACCGAAAGACAAACCAAACAAAACTGTGATAGTGTTAGTGTATGTATTTTGTAAAAAGCAGAACAGTTATGCTACAGTGTGCATACAATCCAAAATTAATGTGAAAATGAGATTTATGTGGATTCATTTCTGAACACACATTATGGACTGCACACATCCAGACCAACTACTACCCAGTTAACAAAATCACAGTAGCTAGTGAATCTTTAACTGCTGCTTATCAGATCTTTAGCAAACATGTACAATGTATAACATGATTCCCAAGCTAACAGACTTGTATTGTCAAAGCTCATCATCTGTGAATCCCTCTTCCTATATGCTCTTACTGGGATCTGTAAACCTGCCACAAAGTTCTCTGTGATTTAACACTTTCATCCAATTTTTAAAGAATAGAATGGAGGAGGGAGCCAAGACTAATTAAAGCAGCACAGCCCAGGTCTTTTTGCAACCCAAGCCCCTCCCCATCACCCCCCTCCTTCAGCTAGCCTGCACAGATACCTCTCTAATTGCACACCACCACAAAGCACAGATTAGAATCTTATCAGCTGGTGAATTGCTTTCAAAAACAAAAACAAGTGCAGACAGCATATCTCTCAATCTGTTAGCACAACAGTCAGTTAGTGATGAAGCCAAAAATGTAAGGGGTGGGGTGTGTGGAGGCCAGAAGCTAGGAAAACAGTTTATTTTAATAAATATTGCCTTTATGAAGTTGTATTTTCTGAAGCATATGAAGTCTGACACTAAAAGCACCTGTTATTACTTTGCTTACTGACTTAGTGCAGTCCTCAATCTGCCAAGAAATGTACATTTCACAAGACAAAGCACCTTAGGACTATTAACTATATACTTCTAGGACAGCAAGCCCTATGTTGGGTAAAAATGCACAGTACACACACAAACTGACATTACACTATGTCGTAACACAGGTGCAATGTTATATTATTAGCAACTACAGCATACATATACTGTGGGTAAATATGAAAGTTACTATCTGCTTGCTAACAATTTCAGCTACAAAGCTCATTGGATGGTTAAAATCTTTTACTTTATACTTGCGAAAAAGTTCTTTTGATGACTTAATATAATTCAGTATTATTTTCCATGAATATACTTATAAAAACTTGTAGGGTAGAGTGCATGCCTCAATAAGAAACACTACTTGTTCTTAGCTCTATGTAATAATACAGTTTCAAAAGTCATCTTGAAAGCTGACATTACATTTACATTGCAGTGTCTTATTCATTATAGGTTCATAGGTTGGTACTAGGCTATCGGCCCTAAGGCCTATACAAGCCAAGCCATAACAATTCCCTGGCTATTTCTTCCCAAAATATTTACTTCCCTGGACCCCTGTCTAGCAAGGCAACTGACATGATAACTGGGGTGAATTTCCTATCTCCCATCCAATCGTCAAGGTTCCTTTTGAAGAGGGCCAAAGAGGCGCTCTGCTTGACATGTATGGGCAGTCTATTCCAGAGTTTGGGGAGTCTCTGGGTCAGGAACCTATCCCTCCAGCATGATGTCCTTCAAGGATGCATCTGCAGTCCTAACAAATGGGTTGTCCTGGCCTCAGGCAGCCCTTCGGTCGGCCGGATTCCAAAGTCTGGGTCTGGCCTCGGCTGGTGTCGCACTTCACCCGACATCATAGCTGCAGTTCTTCGGGTATAAAGGCATCAGCCGACACCATTTTCCTCAGTCTTTCTTGCCGCGTGGCGCCCGAAGCAGAAGCTGTTCGCAAGTGCCGGTCGGTCAGATCCAGAGATTACTTCTACCGAAGACTTCTAAAAAGCTAAGTACCCCGTTGGGGACTCTTTCTTGCCTCAGCCAATGTCAGAAAAAGTGAATAACTGTTTAACTTGTGGGAAACAAATACCTCATAAAGACTTCCACTCGTACTGCCTACCTTGTTTAGGCCCAGACCACGACGTAGCAGCTTGTTTAGCCTGTGCTTCCTTCAACCGACGGACGCTTAGACGTTGGTCGGAGTTTGCAGAGGAGTTTTTCGGCTCCGCTTTTGCTTATATCATGCCGTCGGAGACTCCGACTTCTCATTTAGCTAAAAAGCGTAAGGAAAAGGACCGACACTCGCGGTCCGCGGTTTTGGCCGAAACCGCGGTTAAGCCAACCGCGAGTGTCTCGGTTTCGGCTGAAACCGAGTCTGCGGTTCTTCCTTCGGCCGAAAGCATGCCTCCTACTACCGAGGCCTCTTCCAGCCTGGCTGAATCTGCTACTGAAATATCACCTGCTCCCACAATTTCTCAGGATTTATCAGATACTATTCCCCTAGATGTATCTACTCCTGCACGTGGAGCTGCTAGGCCCCCTGCATCCATGTCAATTAAGGCCTTTGCCAGGGCTAAAGCAGCTAAATCTTCCAAGGCCGTGCCTACTAAAGCCCCCTCTCACAGGCCTAGCTCTAGTACTCAAATGCTTAGTCTAGCAGAGGATCTCATTTCTTTGATCAGGGGATCCCAGTCTCATTCTGATGGGGCCTCTCAGCCCCCTCCAGAGAAGAGGCCTAGAGCAGAACCCCCTGAGCCAGTTTCTTCTGATTACTCCTCAGATGAATCAGAAAATACTAACCCTCCTGAGGGCCCTTACTCTCCATATGAGGACTCTGATGCAGAAGATTCCATTCCTTCTGCCTCTCCTCCTGAGGAATTTTCTTTTGGGGAAACCTTGCATGCTATGAGGGAACAATTTCAATGGCAGGGTCAGGATTTCTCAGACTGTAGGAAAAGGCTTAGGACTTTTTTGCATTTGCCACAGCATAGGCCTTTAGCCATTCCTCCAGTACTTACAGTTGTGGATGATGCATTTAATGATGCTTGTAATGCTCCTGATTCACTCTCTCCGGCCCCTGCTAAGCCCAACAGATACTACAGGGTTCCGGACACACATAATCACTTGTATAAGGCTCCTTTTGCAGATCCTGAAACAATTTCTCAGGGCCCCAAGGCTATAGCAACTACCTCTGCCAAAAACCCACTCCCCTCTGAAAGGGAATCTAGGGCCTTGGAGAGATGGGGTAAAAAAGTTTATACTTCTGCTACTCTTTCGGCTAGGGCCTTAAACTGTCAATTCCACATGATTCAGTATCAGGAATTTATGCTAGATCAGTTATCTAAAAAGCTGTCCTCACCTGAACCTTTAGACAGAAAGTCTCTGCAGGATATGGTACATAACATACAGCAGGTCAGTAATCATTCCTTAAAATGCGGCTATGATGCACTGGAGGCCTCCTTTAGATCAGCTATGACTGGTACAGTGATCAGAAGGCATGCATGGTTAAGAGCAGTCCTTACCAGACCATGTAAAAACAAAGCTCCTAGATGCTCCCATGGATAAACACAATTTGTTTGGCTCTCCCGCACAGCAAGTGCTGAAGAAGGTGGAAGAGAAAGCAAAATCTGTCCAGACATTCAAGGATTTCTTGCAGGTCCAGCCTCCAAGGTTTAGTAGGAACTGGCCTTCCAAGACTTGGTCCTTTCCAGACACCAACAGAGCACAGAGAGGCAGGAATAGGCGCACAAGAGGCAGAGGTCAATACAGAGGTGCCTACAGAGGACGTCAGTGGCAGCCTAACAACCAGTGAAATACTGCTGCAGATCCAGCCACTACCACTTCCACAGGACAATCACAGTGACTTGGCTCTGAAGCCGCCTACCAGGGAACAACTAGAAGCACCCTTAGGCGGAAAGTTAGCCTTATTTTCAGTAAACTGGCATTGCATTACAGGAGACAAATGGATTTTACAGACAATAGACAAAGGTTACAGGTTTCACTTCCATACTCTACCAAGGAAGAGAGGAATGCCAAACCTACCTCCAAATCAAATGACAAACACTCTAGAACAAATAGACAACTTAAAAAGGATGAGAGCTATAGAAAAGGTACCACCTATGGAACAAGGGCAAGGATTTTACTCCAGACTTTTCCTGGTGCCAAGGAAGGAAAATCAATGGAGACCTATTCTAGACCTGTCCGCACTGAACACATTCCTCATTGTCCCAAAATTCAAAATGCTGACTCTACAGCAGCTTCTTCCCATGCTGGGCAAGGAGTCTTGGCTGGTAACTCTAGATCTCAAGGAGGCATACCTGCACGTCCCCATACGACCAATTTGCAGAAGATACCTCAGATTTCTTGCAGGATCAGAGCATTATCAATTCTCAGCATTGCCTTTTGGCTTATCTACTGCCCAGAGTATTCACGAAATGCCTGGCATCAGTAATTGCTCATTGCAGGCTTCAGGGAATTCAAATTTACCCTTACCTGGACGACTGCCTGTTACAAGCGGACAACAAAAACAAATTAACAAAAGACTTGAAAAGGGTCATTCATCTGCTGCAAGCCTTGGGATTCACAGTCAATATAAAAAAGTCAAGGCTGTTGCCATCCCAAAGGATAACTTTCTTGGGTGCAGAACTGGACACAACAAATCAAATGGCATCCCTCACAGCAGAAAAGCAAAAGCACCTTCCACTCTACTTCATGGCATTAACAACACAGAACAAGCTTACAGCAAGGAAAGTCCTGCAAGCCCTGGGTTACATGGTATCCTGCATAATATTGATCCCACATGCCAGACTGCATATGAGGAAGTTGCAATGGTACCTCAGGAATTTATGGTCTCAGCACAAGCACAGCCTAGAAACACAAATTCCAATAATTCCTTGCCTGAAACAAGAATTCTGATTGTGGTCTGGCCTGTCAATTGAACAAAGGACTGCCCTTCCACAGCCCGCAACCAAGCCAGACTATTACCACAGACGCCTCAGACCTCGGTTGGGGGGGCACACATGCTGGACAAGTGCATACAAGGCTTATGGACTCAAGACCAGCTAAACCTACACATAAACCAAAAAGAGATGCTGGCAGTAAAACTGGCAATTCAGGCATTCAGACCGTTTCTCCATCAGGGACATTTATTGATAAGGACGGACAACACCACAGTGATGTGGTATATCAACAAACAGGGGGGCACACACTCATATCCTCTATGCCGGATGGCAATGGATCTCTGGAATGTGGCCCTAAGCCTCAACATACAGCTCAAGGCAATATTTGTGCCAGGAAAAGAAAACATACTAGCAGACATCTTAAGCAGGACTACCACGGATGCCCACGAATGGATGCTGCATCCAGACATCTTCAAATCCATCACAAGGAAATTGGGGCTAACAGAAATAGACTTATTCGCATCCCCACACAATCACCAATTGAAAAAATTCTGCACAAGGACTTGCCACCCACTTGCTTGGAAGGTGGACTCACTTTCTTTCAGTTGGGAAAACCTGACAGCATATGCATTCCCACCTCTTCCTTTGATGCACAGGGTGCTATTGAAGATCAAAGAAGACCACCCAAGGATCATCCTGATAGCTCCAGACTGGCCGAGGCAGCACTGGTACCCACTACTGAGGAGTATGTCTCGGGAACTCCCATGGCCTCTACCTCTAGTTCCTTTACTGCTAACACAAAACAACTTCAAAACCCTGCATCCGAACCTGAGAACACTGCAGCTAGCTGCTTGGAGCATTGCATAACACAAAATAACCCAGATTTATCTCAAAGGGTGAAAGACATTATCTTGGAAGCTCGCAGACCTTCAACAAGAAAAACTTACTCAGCAAAATGGAAAAGATTTCTCTTTTGGAGTGCAGCAAAAGGGCAAAATGTAGCACTGGTAAACATAGCTAACATCCTGGAGTATTTAGCAGAGCTTTTTCACAATGGCCTGTCTTACTCTTCCATTAAGATTCATGCGTCAGCTATTTCAGCAGAATATAACATGGATCCTCCAGTCTTCTCTCATCCTCTACTCAGGCAGTTTCTAAGAGGAATCAAAATGTAAAACCACCAAGGAAGCCACCATTGCCTACATGGGACTTGAACTTTGTGCTAGAAAAGTTGACACTTCCCCCTTTTGAACCAGCAGCAACAGCAGAATTACAGTACTTATCATGGAAAACAGCTTTCCTGCTTGCAATCACTTCAGCAAGAAGGGTTTCTGAATTACAGGCATTAATGGCAGTACAACCCTTCCTTATCTTCCATCAGGGTAGAGTGTCCATGAGAACTAATCCTACCTTTATGCCAAAGGTGGTCTCCAGGGTATCTTTAAACCAAGCAATCCACCTACCTACATTCTTCCCCAACCTACAGAACAGGGGAGAAAGACTGCTGCATACCTTGGATGTGCATAGACAATTGCCCTACTACCTGGACAGAACCAAGAACAATAGAAAAACTGACCAGCTTCTGGTAGCATATGCCACAGGAATGGAAGGAAAAGCAATTTCAAAACAGACAATCTCAAAATGGATAGGAAATTGCATTAGATTTTGTTATTCTTATCATGGAAAGGCAACTCCAGAAAATATCAGACCTCACTCCACAAGGGCTACAGCCACAACTACAGCTTTTTTACGAGGAGTGGCTACAAAAGACATTTTAGAGGCTGCTACTTGGAGCTCCGTGCATACATTTGCCAAGCATTATAATCTACCCTTATACTCCAGATCCCGAGCAGGTTTTGCCACTGCTGTTTTGCAAGGGATCTTAGCTACACCATAATCTTGTTAGGACCTCCTCCCCCAGTTTGGCTATGGTATTCTACCCATTTGTTAGGACTGCAGATGCATCCTTGAAGGACATAGTACAGTTTTGTACCTACCATAAATGTAGATGTCCGAGAGGTATGCATCTGCAGTCAGGATTACCCACCCTCCTTCCCCTCTGTGGTACTCCTAGGGTATTTGCCCATCTTGTAGCTAGCTGGGGGAATCTATTATGGTGTATTTGTTTGTATATATGTATATACAGGTTTATTTCTATTTGCTCTCTGTTGTTTGGAAACATTTGCATTCCAAATTTAGCCTTCCTAGAGGGCATCTGGCATCTGGGGCAAGAAACACTGAGGAAAATGGCGTCGGCTGATGCCTTTATACCCGAAGAACTGCAGCTATGACGTCGGGTGAAGTGCGACACCAGCCGAGGCCAGACCCAGACTTTGGAATCCGGCTGACCGAAGGGCTGCCTGAGGCCAGGACAACCCATTTGTTAGGACTGCAGATGCATACCTCTCGGACATCTACATTTATGGTAGGTACAAAACTGTACTTTTTGTTCATTGTGATGACAAGGTTTAGATTCCTGGAGCGTGTGGCTCTGAGGGATTGGGATTTCTTTAAGTGTAGAATGTCCAACATCTCTGGGTTTGACATGGCCTTGTATGTTAAGCAGAGATTGCGTCTGAGTAGACAATAT
Source organism: Protopterus annectens (assembly GCF_019279795.1). NCBI lineage: Eukaryota > Metazoa > Chordata > Ceratodontiformes > Protopteridae > Protopterus > Protopterus annectens. The sequence continues at coordinate 1,214,690,963 of NC_056729.1, forward strand.
GCAACAGAGTATAGCTGGAGTTTTTTTTAGATAGTCAACATAGGGCATCTGCTTTAGGCCTGTGATTCTTTTAGTGAGGTATTTCTGTGGCCTTTCCAGTTGTTGCAGATGTCTTGAGAGGTACATACCAAATGGGGCGTTGTATTCTATAATGGGTCTAATGAGGGATGAGTGCAGTGGGACAATGACCTCTTTTTTTCTGGATGAAAAGCCCTTCGTGATGAGGTGTGCCACATAGAAGGATTTCCTGACTGTTGTGGCAATGGTTATTGATGGTGAGACCATTGTCCACCTGTATCCCTAAGTCTGTTATCCCCTTTCGTTGTTTATTGTTTTACCACTTATGTGGTAATTCACGGGTATGTGTTTTTTCCAAATGGGATAACTATACATTTCATAGCATTGAGCTTGAGCCCATGGCTCTAGCATCAAGCATCTGTTTCTGTAAGGCCCTTTTGTAGAATATCCACATCATTTGGGGATTCAATAATGGCTCCTAGTTTGCAGTCATCTGCGAACTTTGTTAGCCAGAGTCCCTTAGTGTTGGCCTGTACTTCAGAGAAGTAGATGCCAAACAAGAGCGGTCCCAGGACTGACCTCTGAGGTATTCCACTTATCACTTGTCTGGAGCTGTCTTTGGAGTCTGCTACTCTTACAGTGTGGGTTCTGGCAGTAAGCCAGTTGGCAACCCATCGAGTGACGTAGGGAATAATGCCCAGCTTATTAAGTTTATCTATGATTCCAGAGTGGGGATAGTGTCGATGGCCTTGTCGAGGTCCAGATAGGCTGTGTGGGCCACCTTACCCTCGTCCACAGCTCTGGAGACTGATTTGAAGTAGTCAGTCAGGTTCAGGAGACAAGATCGGCCCTTCACGAACCCAAACTGGGTGGGGTCCAGTGTTTGAAAGTTGCCAATGTCTTTGTTTATAAGTTCCATGATAATACATTCCATGGCCTTGCAGATCAGGCTTGTCAGACTGATGGGGTGTTAGTTCCCATGATCCAAGGTGGATCCCCCTTGTGGAGTGGGATAACTGTAGCTGTGCACCACTCAGTGGGCACGAAGCCTGAGGTGAGGCTATGATTAAACATAACACTTAGGTGAGGTGCCAGTTCATTTTGTAGTTCATGTAGTACACAGCCCAGGATGTCATCTGGTCCCATGGATGCTGTATTCTTAGCTTTGGAGATTGTGGTTTTTACCTGTGTGGCCATTATTACCGGAATTTGGCAATCCTTCTGTACTGAGATGGGCCCTTTTTTGGGTGAGAGGGGGTGAAGTTGGCACTGAATAGATCTGCCAGGATATTGGCAATATCCTTGGAATCACTATATTTAATGCCATTCTGTTGTAGCTCAGAGCAGATCTGAGCATTGCCATTTAGATTCTTGACATAGCTACAGAATGCCTTCTGGTTGTCTTTGAAATCTTTGGCAATTTTTTATTTTCGTAACAAGCTTTGGATGATTTTATGAGGGATCTTAGCTTCTTACTGAGGCTGGTAAGGGAGTTTTTTGCACCTGGGATTTTCCTCTTTTCTGCAACAGTTTCTTTCTTTTGTTGTAAAGTTTCTTTATGGCAGGGGACCACCAGATTGGCTTCCTTTTTTTGTAGGAGAGCATCTTGGTTCTGTTTGGGATGGCACGGTTTATTCACGAGTGGATGTGCTCGTACAGTGCCTTAATGTAGGATTCAGCAGTCGAACTTTCAGTTCCCGTCTGCATGGGTGTCATGAAGTTTGTCACTTTTGACTTTAGTAGCATGAAGTTGGCTTTTTTATGGAGGTTTCCTTACTAGGGGGTGGAGGAGGGATGTGGATGTCAAGGGTGATTAGCTTATGGCCAGACCTGACCAATGAGCGGGTGACCATAGGTGTGGAGCATCGATTTCCCATGTTGATAATGACTAGGTCTAAGATGTTGGAGCCCCTGGTGGGACTATGGATTAGATGATCCAGGGCATTGGAATTTATGAATTCCAAGAACCGTTGGGCAAAGGTGTTGGTACACAAATTATGCTATGCTATTAATCACCACTCTGCAGCCGATGTTAGTTTGTGAGATATGTGAAAGATAAAGGTATGCATTGCATCAGAAGTCAGTAATGGGTAAACTGAAATTAAAATCAGCAGAAGGCACAGATACAGCTCCATAGAATTATTTAGTTATATGACTGCAGATATTATGGCTGTACCTCTCTCTTGGAGCAAGAAATCTGGACAAAGCCACAAGTAATGGGGGACCAAACAAAGGCACAGAAATAGTAACACTGTTTAAATACTGTTCTTCCAAACTTAGACTGTTGACAGAATAACAAATTTTGCATAGTATGAATTTTCTGAAGGATGAAGTCTGAAAATCAAATGTATGTAATGTCTGCTGCCTGCCATTATTTTGACTTCAGTCCTCAGAGCTGTGTCACTGCCAGTGATTTGCCAGAAAAAAACAATTTTATGAGAAACGGACCCATAGCAAAAAGCCAAAAGCTTAATTCCCTTCAGTAGTTTCAAGTATGTACAAGCACCAAAATAAGATATTTCCCCAAGAAATCCATTCCTTCAGTGATATCAAGTATGCACAAGCACCAAAATGAAACATTTCCCCTAACGATTCATTCCCTTCATTAGTTTCAAGTATGCACAAGCGCCAAAAGGAAACCTTACCCCCATGATCCATCCCCATTCCCCTCAGTAGTTTCCAGTATGTATGCACAAACAATTGTTGCTATCTCCAGATGATTGATACTGGATGCCTTTTTCAGCACTTACAAAAATCTTTGCATTCTGCGGTCCTTGGAACTCCAGCTTCTTGCTCTTCCCTGCAGCCAGTAAACCTTGACAGGTACAGAAGCAACATAAATAAATAAAATAACACTATCCCTGTTCCTTTTCTGTGTAATCTACAGATAACCAGATACTACTTTCCAGTAACAGCTTCTGAATCTTTACAGCTTTTACTGAAAAGCTTGAAGATGATATATATATATATATATATATATATATATATATATATATATATATATATATATCTCCACAGAGAACTCGGATGAACTAGACAGATTAACAAAGAATGTTCCGTGTGCTCAAGGCTCCACAACAGAGAAGCTGCACAACAACATACTTTATTCATATTCAAGACTCACTCCTCAAAGATGATTAAAAATGCAGTGTGTAATGTAAAAGCAACACAAAAAGACAAATATCCACACTGATGTATAAAATCTGAAAGGATTGTATTCAAACATAAATATGCACTCTAAATGTAAGTAGCAGCAAAACAGTGGTGAAGACGTACTGGATTACTGATATGCAACTGACTGCCCACAGTAAACTATTTCTGCCACTACAGAGAAGGTATGAAGGAATACAAGGACTGCTGCAGTCCCCCATTCAGATTTTCTTATAAAACGGGAAGACTTGAGTGCTGGTATTACCCACTCTAAAAGCTCCAGTTCATGTGGGCTGTTTAAAAAAGCTAAATGAACATGCCAAGTATGACTGCAGATCTCAAGACTTATGCACATCTCTTCACCTGGCTTATTTCCATTCAGGTGCCCATGCAGTTAAATACTATTCAGCAGGCTTGCACACATATCCCTCTACTCCATTTTCCCAGGTTCTTAACACACTTGAGGTATTTGCCACTGTCCTCTTCTCCAACAGCATGGCTTACTGGATACACAAAGTTCAAGACAGATGTAGAATACACATGTTTATGCACATCTCAGTCAAGGATACATGCAGTCATGTTTTCTCTATTCCTCACAGGATCTTTCACCTCCACACCCTGAAAGAATGCAGAGTTAAATTAACACATTATCATCTTATAACATGCAATGCATCACTGTTGTAAAAGAGTTGCTATTCACATCCCCAAAAAAAAAAGAAAAAAGAAAAATTCCTTCCAGCCCATTACTGTTAGATGAGAGAAACCAAAACATGCCTGCACTGTTAAGTAACAAAGCCAAGGTTGCTGTTACCTGGCATTTTGACTGAGTTGCCCCTATCTCATTATTTAATTTTGGTCATAGCATCTGTATGGCACATGATTATCAAAATCCAATTCAGAGATTATGCTTTTACAATCAGAAAAGTTGATATTGTTTGGAGACTTCTTTTAAGACTGCATATAACTTAACTTGTGAACCCTGGAATTTTGTAGAGTGCAGGTGCATGGCAGATGGCACTATCTGGAGACGCAACCCTCCGACTCAAACACATACATACATAAGTAAAAAAAATAAATTCTAAATGATGAAGTGCAGTGTTCTGCCTCCAAATGTAAATTGTAAACAATTATGGGAATTGTTCATATCCTTCTCTATGAACCGGTCTGTGGAAAATATTAAGTGCACATTGTTGTTGTGTCTTTCGGCTTTTCCCGGTTAGGGGTCGCCACAGCGGAACTCCGGTCCACTAATGATTGGCAGTAGATTTTTACGTGCCGAGTTGCCTGCCCTGACGCACAACCTTCAACGAAGGTACACCCATTCATGCATGTCTCCACACAGAAGACGCTCTAGCTGAGAATCGAGCAGGACAACGTCTTAATCTGAGGCGACAACAGTACCGCAGCACCACCACCACTGTTAAGTTTTAAAATAAAAAACGCTTTCTGTGTCTGGCTGTCTGCACCGCTGCTTTTGCAATACATTCTTGCTATCCATAAGTAATGGGACACATTGCACTTCTGTCATCATCATGATTCATGATAGTCATGACTGACTCATTCATTTTCTTCTTTTCTTTATTTTACCTGGAGGTGGAGGAGGAGGAGCTGGGGATGAAGTAGAACTTGTAGAAGAAGTGATATATTTCCCCATGACTGCCACTGACCGCACCGAGACTGCTGCTGCACTCTGAGACAGTAAAACGAATGGCTTGGGGTTGCCTGCCTTGCTCTATCTAAACTACTAAAGTCTCTAGCTAAACTAATTAAAAACAAAAAACAAGTCTTGTCAACTAGCTGAGCTGCTCTTTCAGTTGTCCACATATCTCTCACTAACTCTGAAATGAACTGGCTGCTGCACGTTGCAGACTGTAAACATACACAGTACAATCAGCCATACCCCTCAAGCCCTCATCCGAATTTTGGCAGGCTGCTCACAAAACTGACATCATCGCGCATGCCCCTGCACGTGATGACATCAGCAAAACAAAAGTCACCAAAAAAAAATGGGAAATTCGTGAATTCGTGACACCCCATTATTTGGACCTCTAAACTGATAAATGCCAAGGAATTCTGTACAGTTGAGAGGTATGGCATGCATGCATTTTTCATTCTAAGTTGCTGCCTTTATCTTAGGGTCACTAGAATTCAGAGACTGGCCCAGCAAGCATAATGCATAGAACCGTTTCAGGATGTGACTCTACTCCATTGCAGGAGCTGCACATACAGCCACATGCATGTGGCCTACACCCATGGGTAGTTTAGGTAATCACCAATCTGTATATCTTTGGCATTTGAGAGAAAACCAGACTCTTGTGAAAATGCACATGGACAAAAAAGTGTGTGCTGACTCTTTTCTCTGAGGGCACACCATCTGGGTACCAAACTTTAAAATCGTTTTTTTCTCTAAAAACTGCATTTTACCTGATTTTGGCCTAGCACTCAAGTGTGGGGTCATTTATTGCACTGTTGTGATTATTTTGCTGCTTGTGTATCTCTGCTACCTTTAAACTACAACAAAAAGAAAAAAAAAAAAAAAAAATCTTGCTTTTTTCCCACTTTCTGAAAGTTTAAAGTTCAGTTACAGATTTGCTGTTCTGAACTGTTTGGAAGTTTCTAGAAGGCCAGTGCTTGCTTGGGCTAAAGAGAAGTCTCTGTGTTCACCAGTGGGAGTGGTTAACACTGAACAGCCTGCCTGTCCCTGGAGGAGTGGTTACTACCTAGAAGCTGTAGTTTTATTGGCCATTTTGGGTCAGTTCTAAACTCCTTGATCTCTCTCTTAAAACCCTACAACTCTCTTTTTGCGCGGTTTTGCGCACTGAGCAGCACCGCCTAAACAGGTTTAAACTATTCCAGGCTCTGCAAAGTCTGCTCTTCACTTTTTCCGTTAGAACTGCTCAAACTCTCAAAGTAATCACTATATTCTCTTTCTAAAGCCCTGCACTTGCTCAGCTCTTATAAGGAAGCACTAACTAACTAAAGCACTACACCCTCCTTGACGTCTCATAAGTATTAGGCTCCCGATTGGTCCTTCCTGATCAAGTGAAAAATCAGTTCCCTTCCCTAATCTGATTAGTAAAAAAAACAGTTCCCTATACTAATCTGGTATGTCCAAGAGTCAGTTTCAGGATTACTCTCCAGTCCAGCTGGTGAATCTGGGAATTTTGAGGCAATGTTACAATTGCCTTATGTACACAAGCAACCCTCTCCTCCTTCCAACAAACTCTAATACATGTGAGAGATGCAGTTACACAGCCAAACTGGAGGCAGAGCTCTCTCAACCCAAGACTGGCACAGTCAGTCAGGAGGAAAAGGTAACCACCCACACCACAAATCCAGTCTCACAAAGACTTATTGCATCTGCATACCCAACACATAAACACACAAAAACATACTCGGAGGCTCTATATAAAAATCTGCCTAAACAGCAAAGACCTCCTAAGCAGATATCCAAGCAACAGCCATCCCTCAACAATACCCACAAATCACATATCTCACAAAATCAGTGTGCCTCATAGTCACAGCCCTTAAGGCCAAACAACACACCAAATACACTTGTTATAGGGGACTCTATTGTCCGGCGCACTGACGTCCCGCTCACCAGACTGAACAAGGAGAAGGTCACTGTAAGCTGCCTGTTGGGTGCCATGATCCGCCACATAATGCACGCACTAAGGTCACTCCAAAGCAAATACAAGTATGACTCCGTCATTGTCCATGCTGGGGTGAATGACCTGAGACGTACCTCCCTGGACTACATGAAAAGAGACATAGAGGAGCTCTCTGACCGTGTAGCCCAGGCTGGTATGACCCTGACCTTGAGTAGCATCTTGCCCTCATCAAGAATGATGCCACAGTATAAAGACAAAATGATCAGTTTCAACAATTGGCTAAAGTATTGGTGTCATTCAAAGGGGATCCAGTGTCTGTCAGCCTGGGATGACATGCTCAACAAGCCACTTCGCTTCTCTAGGGACGGCTTGCACCTGTCACCCTTAGGCTTTCATATACTGGCCAAGGCTCTTGCCACCCCCATAGTGCCTTTTTTAGGCAAGGCTCAAAGGACAAACCCACCTCCATAGACAACCCAAGGATAAAAAAACTAAAGGTAATGCTACTCAATGCCAGAAGTCTAAACCTCAAGATGCACGCACTCGAGGCTCTCCTCAGTATGGAGAAAATTGATGTCTGTGCAGTAACAGAAACCTGGTTCAAGGCTCCTGAGAGCACCCCAGCACTACCAGGTTATAACTCATACCATGCATTTTGGCCCCAAAACTTGGACCGAAGCACAAAAGGAGGGGGAGTATCTATATTCATCAAAGATACCTACACCTCCAGGTTAGTGGCACTGCACGAAGCATCGGAAACCACCCATGTGCAACTAACAGCGGACAAAACTGCCTTTCAGTTTGTAGCCTCCTACAGAACACCCTCCGTATTACAGAAACCCCACTTGGCATTCCTGAGAACACTGGAGAATATGAAGGTCTCTCCAAACACTATGTTATTGGGTGACTTCAACTACCCAAGCATTGACTGGGAAAACTACTCAAGCCCAAACACCATCGCCCAACGGTTCCTTGAATTTATAAACTCTAACACAATGGAACAACTGCTCACCACGCCCACAAGAGGGAACAACATATTGGACCTGGTCATCACCAACATGGGGACTCTGTTCCACACCAGAGGTAAACCCCTAATTGGTAAGATCAGACCATAAACAAATTTCCCTGGACATCCATATCCAATCCCCACCCCCAGCCAAGGAAATCACTGTAAAGAATTTCTCAAAAGCCAACTTTGCACTTCTCAAGACTGAGATGGAATCCTTCAAAGCCCCTGGGCCAGAGGATAATACAGCCCAATCCGCAGAATCCTTTACAAATGCATTCTATGAGCACCTGCAGGAATGCATGGATCGTGCTGTCTCAAATAAAATCAAGACTCACTCCTCCAAAAACAGGAGACTGGTCTGGTGGACCCCGGCCATAAATAAGCTATAAAACAGAAGGAGGAAGCTACTACATGACAGAGCAAAATCCCAAAAAGTGAAGGCATCTCTGATCGGTATTAGCAAGAAACTTCGATCCCTCATAAAATCATCAAAGGTCAGCTTCGAAAGAAACATTGCCCTAGACACTAAAGATAATTACAAGGCCTTCTTTAGTTATGTCAGGAACATGGGCGGAAACTCCCAGAAATGCTGTGAATTGTTGCATAACGGTACAAAATATACCGAACCTACAGACATAGCCAACATCCTGGCAGACAGATTCAGCGCAAACTTCCCCCCCAAAGGAGCAAATGCCTATCCCAACTGAATGTAACCTCCCTGACATCACAGATACACAGATGAAAGTTGCCCCCTCCAAAGCAAAAAACACAGCATCTATGGGACCGGACGGTGTCCCAGGCTGTGTGTTACACGAGCTCCAAGAAAAAATTAACCCTCACATTAAGTCACTGTTCAAACTTAGCCTTACTACAGGATATGTACCCAAAGAATGGCGTACAGCTACAGTGGTCCCACTCCACAAAGGTGGTGCCACAACGGACCCCGGAAACTATTGCCCCATAAGCCTGACTAGTCTGGTCTGTAAAGCTATGGAGCGTGTTATCATGGAACTCATAAACAAAGACATTGGGAGCCTCCAGACACTGGACCCTACCCAATTCGGCTTTGTTAAGGGCAGATCTTGCCTCTTAAACGTAGTTGATTTCTTTGAAGCAGTTACCAAAGTCATAGATGAGGGCAAGGTAGTCTGCACAGCCTACATGGACTTCGCAAAAGCCTTTGACATAATACCCCACTCGGGCATCATAAATAAGCTTACCAGCTTAAATATCAACCCCTATATCACAAGATGGGTTGCAAACAGGCTCAGAGATAGAACACACATGGTCAGAATCGCAGGTGCTATGTCCGAATCCAAACCAGTTACAAGTGGCGTCCCACAGGGCTCAGTTCTAGGACCTCTCTTGTTCGGTATATACTTCTCTGAGGTTCAGGCTAACACGGGGGGGATTATGGCTGACAAAGTTCGCAAATGACTGCAAACTGGGGGCCGTAGTCGAGTCTCCAGCTGACACAAGCATCCTCCAAAAGCCAGAGCCACGGCCTCAAGCTAAATGCTAAAAAGTGCATAGTCATCCCCTTTGGGAAAAACAAGGTGCCCACAAATTACCACAAAGGTGGTAATCCATTAAGTACAGAAGAAGTAATTAGAGATTTGGGGACCAACGTAGATAGTAATCTCTCCTTTGATAATCACGTTGCCAAAGTGGTTAGAAAGACCTTCTATATAGCCCACCTTATCACGAAAGGGTTCACATCTAGATCAAGAGAGGTCATTGTGCCCCTCTACTCGTCACTCATCAGGCCCATAATTGAATACAATGCCCCTTTTGGGATGTACCTTACCCAACACCTGCAGCAACTGGAGAGACCCCAAAAGTACCTCACCAAGAGGATCATGGGCTACAAACAGATGTCCTATGCAGCTCGACTAAAGAAACTCCAGCTCTGCTCAGTTAATTACCGCCTACTCAGAGGCGATCTATGCCTGATGTACAAAGCCATGTCAGACCCAAAATTAATGGACATGCTCCACCTCAAAAAATCCAAGTCCCTTAGAGCTACACGCTCCAGGGACCTAAACCTCAGCACAAAAATAAATAGGACATGCTGGAGGGACAGATTCATTTCCCAGAGGCTCCCCTCACTCTGGAATAGAATCCCAATTCATGTTAGACATAGCCCCTCGCTGACCCTCTTCAAGCGAAATCTGGATGCGTGGATGGGAAATCGAAAATTCACCCCTGGGATCTCTTCTGTGTCCCTGCTAGACAGAGGCACAGTAAACTAATCTTAAAAGGGTACCTTCTGTGACCTACTTTACAGAGGCACAGTAGGCTAATCTAATAGGGAGGCAGAAGCCAAATACACTCTGGCTAGGCTTATAAATGCCCTAGGGCAGATAGCCTAGTATCTACCTATGAACCTACAAAAAAACATGTGCTGAGAATGATTAGTGCTGAGCATTGTATCAGTCCAGAGCTGGTTGCTATGACAAGTAGAAAGCTGTTCTGTGTAGTCCGTGAGGCACCTTTTGTGTGGTATTATGGACAACAGCATCCATTTGCTTTTGTGTTTGTAAAAATATTAAAAGTTTCCTAGATTCTAAGTTACAAAACATAGTCTGGGAATTTGCAGTAAGATGGTTGCCATAAGTGTCAGAATTAGATTCTTTTTGTTTGTGTTTTTCTTTGGCTTCCCTGTCAGACTGATGTGGCATGTGATATGTTCTTTATTTGCTAGAACTTAGGTGTATTGGAATAATAGTTTTATAAGCATTTTTATGAGTTTTGTTTATGTACTTTGAAGAACTTTTTTGTCGCCTCCAATTGGTCTGCTATTTCCCATTCACAGTGTGAGATTTTAGAAAGTGGGGCCCTATTTAAAGTAGCCATTGATGTCTTTTTGTTTGTTTGTCTATTTTAGGTTCTAACACACCAGTTTACATATCTAAAGCAACCAAGAGGTTGGTGTGAAGTTTGCCCTTGTGTTGTATGTGTTCACCTCCAAATGCATGTGATCAAAGTGGTCTTGTTCCCCCTCATCTATTCAGCTAGTGATGTCCCCCGTCCTCCACAGACAGTACCTCTAAGTGATCCCAAGTCCCAATGAAGAATCTACCAGAGTAGTTGTGCCCAGGCACACAATCCTGCAAGTGCCAAGTTGCTAATCAAACTTGGGTTCCCTGGGTAATAGGCAGAGTTTTATCCCTTTATGCCAACAGAGCTGTTCTGCTTTGGATCTGGTTGGTGCTAAAGGGAGAATCATAAAGTAAACCTCTTTCATTACTAATCACCATACAGAAGTATCTTCTTCTGGTATTTAAGTCCTCTCTCCGGAAATGTTCCTACAGTTGGAATGTTGCTTCCTAATGTAGTGTTTTGTTCCAAGATCTGAAAGAAGGAAAGCTCCAATTGTAGCTCAATTTGCAGGCTACAGGGTATCCTCATTTTCCGTATGTAGACAACTTGCTTAGGTTTACATAGTCTTTTACAATGTCAGGAATCACTCTCTTGGGTGAGACATCTTTTGCATAAACTGGGATTCCAAGAGAACATTCAAAATTCTCCTTGACTCTCACACAGGATTGTGTTCCGAGGATGTCAACTAGATATCACAGTTCAAACAGCTTTTTTTCCACAGGGAAAACAATCTTTGTTTAGATCTGTTTCTCTAAGGTCTTTCACTCAGAAAAAAAAAAAAAACAACTCAAAATAAAGCCCCACACCCCCAAAACAGCCCAGTGATCCCCCCCCCCCCGGGAAAAAAATCACTGGTCCGTGTCTTCGGGATTTTGCCGTTTCGACATTTAGCTGTCAGTTAAATAGCGTTCTTAATATTAAGTGTTCGCTTACTTAAGAGGGAACCGGTACATCAACAAGCAAGGGAGAGCCAGGTCATACCCCTTTTGCAGACTAGCCTTGTTAGCTCGGGATATAGCTTCAGAGCACAGTCTTACTCTACAGGCATTCTACATTTCATCAGAGCAAAATTGTCTGGCAGATGAGCTGAGCAGGACCAGGGCAGAGCCTCACAACTGGGAACTGGATCAGAAGGCCGTCCAAGATTTGATCCATCTGTTAGGAATTCCCCAAGTAGACCTGTTTGCCTCCTCTGTGAACAATCAGGTGGCAAAATTCTGTTCCAGGACTCCATGCATGAAGGTCTGCGAGACAGATGTCTTTTCTTTTCTTTGGACAGTAATGTTCCTGTATGCTTATCCACCCTTTCCAATAATATCCAGAGTATGTCTGAGGATTCTGAAGGACTCCCCCAAATCATTGTGGTGACTCCCTTCTGGCCTAAGCAGCCATGGTTTATCCTTCCTTTGGAAATGGTCAGGGGCAATTACCACAAGCTTCCTCGCAGATTAGCTTTACTCACATAAGACGAGGGGTGTTTGATAAATCCCAACATCGTTCATCTTTAGATTACTGAATGGATGATAGGGTCTTAATTCATTTTAGACATCTGTTTTCTGAGGACGTGCTGTAGGTTCTAATGGAGGCAAGAAAGCCTCTTACTAGAAAGTCATATATTCACGCATGGAAACGTTTTTCTCGTTGGTAGCAGTATCCATTCAGGGCTAGTTATTCTCTGGTTTTACAATATTTATGCGAGTTACTATCCTATGGCTTTTCTTATTCTTCTATCAAGGTTCATTATCTGCCATTTGTGTTTTTGGAAGGTAACAGCAAACATGGATACCACTTTTTAGCGCTTCCGTTCACTTTATTTACATGAACTTCATCAGAAAACTCTGACATACCCACTTTACAAATATTTAAAGGCCATTTGAAAAATCACATGATAAATTGACCAATAATGTGAAACATCAAATCAAAAATGCTAATGAATATGTTATAAAAAAATATAAAGAAATGTATACAATATTAGAACTGTATATATAACACTCCTATCATAAGGAAAATCAAACATAAAACTTCGAAGTTTAAATTATTTAATTTGTAGAAAGCACTTAATATTAATGCTTTCATTCAAACCTCATTAGCAGCAGTACAACGAACTGCCTGTTCACACCCTTGTTCTCCCCTCCCCTTCCCTGTTTATTAACTTAAGACAATCCCAGAGTTAATAAATATTACCTGTGGCAGGCATCATTTGTAAAACTACAATCCACTCTGCTACAGGCCCCATGAAGGCTCAGTGTCTCTCCAGTAAGTGTTTTACAACTGTAAATGCCTATTTATGTTGAATTGTATTAGACATTTTACAACTGTATATGTTTGTTGAATTGTGTTAGACATCTAATATGTTTTATGCTTTATTTTTGATGTTACTATGGCATGCACCAAGTTCTTACTAGTATAATAGTATGTATGGTCTATTTGCATAGCTGCACCTTGTTCACTAATGTTATTCATGTAATAGTGTTGTGTGTAGACAGCTCATACTAGTGTCTACATTATTTCTATAAGTTTGTGCTGTTACTGGTGGATAGAATCATATTAGAGAACCACGACAGGTTGCTGCTCGCTATATTTTTATCTGTGGCTGCATAACTGTCTGGTTTTTGTTTTCTAATGTTCTTCCAATTGGCTCAGTATCTGCATATACTAAGTAGTGGTTCAGGACATTGCATGTGGTAGCTATTTGCTCAGTGTGTTTTTTATAATCTTTATAGTATATATTTACCATTTCAAAAGTGCTTACTCCTCTCTGTACTCTTCTTTTCTAGACCTAACACCACTCTTAAGTATTCAACTGCGGTACCACCTTTAACATTCCTATAAGAAAAGTGCAGTCCGGGTCTGAACTGTCTGCAAACAGCTACAATTAACTTTGAGTATGTGTCTAACTGTTTGAGCCAATCTTCATTTTCCCCTGGAGAGCACTGTGCTTTGGCTGTAAGCAGCCACCCCACCACCACCACACTCATCTTCCACTTTCTCTTATTCCCTTCTGTTAGCAAATAGTATCCATAACTGATCAATACTGTGTGTTTGTTTATTTAAACCATACCACAGTAGCCTACTGATACAAGGTTATCCTGGTTTTCCACCTGAGAAATTAAGACAAGACTTACAGTTTCAGAGCAGTCCTTGGTCAATTGTGATTGTTCTTAACACATACTTGTCTTGCTTTGTGATTGTTTCCAGCCCCTCATACAAGAACCTAAGAGGGTCTCTACCCGCTTCGCTCCCCACCCTGCCCCCTATTCCCTCCTGCCCCCAGTGGTCCCACCTTTATTGCACTCAAACCCCTCCCATCTTTCCAATAGCCAGCCACAGCGCTAACCCAACACTACCTCCTCCATATTCCCTCTACTATCACACCTCCTCAACTGACATGTACAAGCATACCTTTCCTTTGCTCACTGCATGCACTCTCCTTGCATATCTTACATCCTACCAAAGCTCCATCATTCCCCCACTCAACCACTACCACTGTACTACTACTCACACCACCACCCATGTCTCACCCATACTCAGCTCCCCTCCCACCAGCTCAAGAACCATCCCTATGCACCCCCCACATATTCTACCAACTATATTACCAACTATATTACAATTGCCTCATGTACACAGACAACCCTCTCCTCCTCCCACAAAACACAAATACATGCGAGAGATGCAACTATACGGCCAAACTGGAGGCTGAGCTCTCTCAACATAGGACTGGCAAGACCAGACAGGAGGAGAAGGTAACCACACACACCATAGACCCAGTCTCACATAATACCATCACAACCTCAAATCATACACATAAACACACAAAGACATACTCCGAGGCTCTGATCAAAAATCTACCAAAACAGCAGAGGCCACCAAAGCAGACACCCAAACAACTACCACCTCAAAACACAACACCTGCAACACATAGACCACACAGTCAGAGTGTCAAGCAGTCACAGCCCTTAAGGCCAAATACAATGCCAGACACACTAGTCAATGGTGACTCCATAGTCAGACACACTGACGTCCCGCTCACCAGACTGAGTAAGGAGAAGGTCACAGTAAGCTGCCTGTCGGTGCTAGAATCCGCCACATAACGCATGCACTCAGGTCTCTCAACAGCAGGTACAAATGCGATTCAGTCATTGTCCACGCTGGTGTTAACGACCTGAGGCGTACCTCCTTGGACTACATGAAAAGAGACATAGAGGAGCTCTCTGATTATGTAGCCCAAGCAGGTATGACCCTGACCTTGAGCAGTATCCTACCTTCACCAAGAATGATGCCACAATACAGAGATAAGATGATCAGCTTTAACAATTGGCTTAAACTCTGGTGTCATTCAAAGGGGATCCAATGTCTGTCTGCCTGGGATGACATGCTGGACAAGCCACGCTGCTTCGCAAGGGACGGCTTGCACTTGTCACCCTGGGATTCCGGATTTTGGCAAAGGCTCTTGCCACCCCCCATAGTGCCTTTTTTAGGCAAGGCTCAAATTCTAAACCTACCACCCTAGAACAAAACAAAGAAAAAAAACTAAGGGTAATGCTGCTCAATGCCAGAAGTCTCAACCTCAAGATGCACGCACTCGAGGCCCTTCTCAGTATGGAGAACATCGATGTCTGTGCTGTGACAGAAACCTGGTTCAAGGCTCCTGAGAGCACCCCAGCACTATCAGGTTTTACCTCATATCATGCGTTCCGGCACCAAAACCCGGACAATACCAAGAAAGGAGGAGCGGTATCCATATTCATCAGGGACACCCACACCTCAAGATTGGTGGCATTGCACGATGCATCGGAAACCATCCAGGTGCAATTAACCATAGGCAAGACTGCTCTGCAATTTGTAGCATGTTACAGGCCACCCTCGCAAACTCAGGAACCTCATATGGCCTTCCTGATAACACTGGAGGGGATAAATGTATCTCCGAACACCATCATACTAGGTGACTTCAACTACCCTAATATAGACTGGGAACACTACTCAAGCCCAAACACTCTAGCCCAAAAGTTCCTGGAATTCATAAACTCAAATGCCATGGAACAACTAGTCACCATCCCCACAAGAGGAGAGAACATACTTGATCTCATCATCACGAACATGGGAGCACAATGTTCAATGCCAGAAGTATACCCCTCACTGGTGAGATCTGATCACAAACTAATCTCGCTGGAGGTCCTCATCCCGCCCCACCGAAATGAAAAGACCACAGTAAAGAACTTCTCGAAAGCCGACTTCACACTTCTAAAGACTAGTGTGGTCTCCTTTAAGGCCCCTGAGCCGGCGGTTAACATTACTCAAACCGCTGAATCACTTACAAATGCCTTCTACCAGCACCTGCAGGGCTGCATGGATCAGGCAATCCCAAGCAAAACAAAGACTCTTTGTACCAAAGGCAAGCGTCTAGTCTGGTGGACCCCAGCCATAAACAAACTCTACAACAAGAGGAGAAAGCTACTACAAGATAGAGCAAAATCCTTAAAAGGTAAGACACTGCTGATCACTATAAGTAAAAAGCTGAGAGCTCTCATAAAATCATCCAAAGCTAATTTTGAGAAAAAAATAGCTAAGGACTCTAAAGACAACCATAAGGCATTCTTTAGCTATGTCAGAAACCTAGGAGGAAACTCCCAGATATGCTCAGAATTAGTTCATAATGATGTGAAGATTACTGATCCTACAGACATTGCCAACATACTGGCTGACAGTTTCAGTGCAAACTGCCCCCCCCCCCGCTAAAGGAGAGATATCTATACCAAATGATTGTAGCCCCCCAAACATCTCTAACGCCCAGGTGAGAACTGCTCTCTCCAAGGCAAAGAACACAGCATCCATGGGACCTGATGGTGTCCCCGGCTGTGTGCTCCATGAACTCAACGAGGAATTAAACCCACAGTTAGGACAGCTGTTTAATCTTAGTCTCGCCTCCGGATACGTACCCAGGGAGTGGAGCACAGCGACTGTGGTCCCACTCCACAAAGGCGGAGCCTCCACCGACCCTGGAAATTACCGTCCCATTAGCTTGACAAGCCTTATCTGCAAAGCCATGGAGAGGATCATAATGGATCTCATAAATAAAGACATAGGGAATTTGCAGACTTTGGATCCAACCCAGTTTGGCTTTGTCAAAGGCAGATCATGCCTTTTAAACTTGGTCGACTTTTTCGAAACGGTCACCAAGGCCATTGATGAGGGAAAGGCAGTCCATACAGCCTACCTAGACCTGGCGAAGGCTTTCGATACAATACCCCACTTGGGTATCATTGAAAAACTCATCAACTTAAATGTAAACCCATACATTACAAGATGGGTTGCAAACTGGCTGAGCGACAGAACCCACAGGGTCAGAGTTGCTGGCGCCATGTCAGACTCAAAGCCTGTCACAAGTGGTGTCCCACAGGGCTCAGTCCTGGGCCCACTCCTGTTTGGCATCTACTTTTCTGAAGTACAAGCAAACACAGGAGGGTTATGGCTGACAAAGTTTGCAGATGACTGCAAACTGGGCGCCGTAGTTGAAAACACATCCGACACAGATATCCTTCAGAAGGGTCTCACAGATGATGATAACTGGTGCCAGAGCCATGGCCTTAAGTTAAATGCCAAGAAATGCATAGTCATACCCTTCGGGAAAAATAAGGTTACCCTAGCTACCAAATAGGTGGCAATCCCTGAACACAGAAGAAGTTATTAGGGACCTGGGAACCCAGGTTGACAGTAGCCTTTCATTCGACACTCATATTGCTAAAGTAGTTAGGAAGACCTTCTACATTGCCCACCTTATCATGAAGGGATTCACATCCAGATCAAGGGAAGTCATAGTCTCCCTATACTCATCACTCATCAGACCAATGATAGAGTACAATGCCCCATTCGGAATGTACCTGACCCGACACTTGCAGCAGCTGGAGAGGCCACAAAAGTTCCTCACCAAAAGGATAAAGGGTCTCAAAAATCTGTCTTATGCTGCCCGACTGAAAGAACTCCAGTTATATTCAAACATGCTTCATCTCAAAAAATCTAGATCCCTCAGAGCCACAAGGGCGGGAGACTTAAACCTCAACACGGTTATTAATAGGACGTGCTGGAGGGATAGATTCATCACCCAAAGACTCCCTATGCTGTGGAACAAAATCCCGGTTTATGTGAGGCAGAGCACCTCGCTGGCCTTGTTCAAGAGGAATCTTGACCAATGGATGGGAGATCGCAGATACACCCCAGGGGTTACCTCAGTGTCACTGCTCGACAGAGGCACAGCTAAATAATGGGCATAGTTTCTCCAAACTAAAGGGGTGGCGTAAGCCACAAAACTATGGGCTAGGCTTATAAATGCCCTCAGGCAGATAGCCTAGTATGAACCTATGAACCTATTGCTCAAACGTAAAGCATCCCTACAACTTAACATACTAACCCTCCCACCATACCTATTACCCACAGAGAACAGTCATAAAATTTCCCTTATAAACAAACACATTCAAAAACTGAGAAAACTAATAATCTCATGCATATCAAAACTAGCCCTAAGTGGAGACATCCACCCCAACCCTGGCCCTACCATCTCCAACCCCAATCCTCATAATCGGACTAGAAACCACAACTTCTCCCATATTACAGCCAATAGAAAGCCAAGTGACTTCCTTCTACTAAGCCTAAATATTAGAAGTATATCCAACAAAGTCCACAAACTCCATGTCACCATAGACTTATACTCCCCAGATATAGTCGTCCTGACAGAAACCTGGCTAAAACCTCACATTACCAGTGAGCAAATACTCCTTACAGGTTACGGCATACTAAGAGTAGACCGGCTAAACAAAAAAGGAGGTGGTGTAGTTGTAATATTTAAACAACATCTAAACATCCAGATCTTAAAATCATCAGCTCCACAAATAGGCAATGAAGAAATAATATATACCAACCTCAAAATTAACTGAAACAAAACCATCAACATAATTGGATGCTACTTCCCACCTGGCCAAAACATCCCTCCACTAGAAAACCTCCTCAGCTGGTCTCCCCACCATCTCCCCCAAGAAACTATCATCTTAGGTGATTTCAATATTGACTGGCAATCCTGTTCTGGCAACAATCCCAACCCATCATGTACACCTTCATGGCTTCACCCAACTAGTCCAGTCACCAACAAGGATAAATAAAAACTCCAGCAAGCACTCTACCCTGGATTGGATACTAGTCAGTAAGAACCCCCAGTCATATACAACAGGCTGCTTATCAGATAGCTCAGTGATCACTTCCCAACATTCCTACTCAAAAAATACCTGTACCAAGCTAAACCTGTCATCTATCGTCAAATATGTAAAAAAATAAACTTTAACCCACTCACATTCATCTCATCCCTCAAAGAATGTAACTGGCATGCTCTAAAGTACCTCAGTCTAGATGATGCAGTTGAATCTTTTAATACTGCCTTCCTGAGCATCCTTAATTACCATGCCCCCATAAGATTTTCCAGAACCAAAGCACAACCCTCCCCATGGCTACAGAAATCCACGAAGTCAGAAATGAAAAACAGGGATAAAGCCTGTTAGCACTGGCGCAAAACCAAAACCCCCGCAGCTAGACAGAAATTCCTAGAACTACGCAATAGAGTCAAAAAGCTAATAAAACGGGACAAATTCCAATACTACCAGTCTTCCCTAGACTCCTCACAACACAGCACCGAACAACTCTGGTCCTCCATAAACTCCATCCTCCACCCAGGTAAAGTCAGCACCCCTCCTCCTAACATCCCTCACTCCTCAGAAAATATTGCTATTTCATTCAACACACACTTCACCCAAACCATACTATCACTAGCTAAACAACACAATCCCCCTCCCCTCCAACCCACACCTTCAACTAGTAATCTCCCCACTGCCTTCTCTTTTTCTCCTGTACCTACCTCCAACATAAAAAACTCTTAACTAAACTTAAACCCACCAAATTAGCAGCAAACAACCTCCCAAGTGAATATCTACAAATCGCAGCTGATGCTCTGGCCTACCCAGTATCCATCTTGATTAACCGATCTCTGTCAGAAAGTTACATTCCCACATTGTGGAAAGTCTCACATATAATTCCCCTCCACAAAGGCGGACCCTCTGCAGAACTAATCAATTACCGCCCCATAGCTATTCTCTCTCCACTCTCCAAAATACTAGAGAGATGCATACACTCTCAGGTCTCACACTACCTCCTTACTAACAACCTCCTTTCCAGTACTCAGCATGGTTTCCAACCAAACCATAGCACCACCACTGCCTTTCTCTCCTTTACAAACTCTATCCTTCAGCATAAAAACAATGGCTCTCTCTCCTCTGCTACTTTCCTAGACCTATCTAAAGCATTTGACATGGTTCCACACAAACAACTTATCTCTGTCCTCAATAACCTATCCTTCTCACAATCAGTCACCAACTGGTTTCAGAGTTACCTGTCTGACCGCCAACAATCCGTTGTATGGCAGAATGACATATCTCCCCAACTACCTGTCTCCATAGGGGTTCCCCAAGGATCCATCCTTGGACCCCTACTTTTCTCTGTTTACACCAATAATCTAGCCTCTGCCACCAAACATGGCACACTCATCCAATACGCAGATGACTCTACCATCATCTGCTCAGCCCAGTCCCTACCCAAACTGCAAAAGTCACACAGGAAGCCTTTTCCTCTGTTGAAACATGGTTATCCGATGCCCAATTAATACTCAACCCAAACAAAACTAAACTACTCATCTTCCAACCCACCAAACATACTCAAAACAACTCTCACTTTAACATCACAGCAAAAGACAACACCACTATATACCCAACTGAACACACCAAATTGCTAGGAGTGGAAATAGACAATAAACTAAAATTTGACATTCACATATCCATGACCATAAAAAAGTCCACAAAAACTAGGAGCATTATACAGAAATAAACAATTTCTCACCAAAGCAGCAAAGATTTCAATAGCAAATTCCCACCTTATCTCCACCCTACTTTATGCCTCTCCAGTATATACCAACCTAAGGCAATGTGATCTAAACAAGCTAGAGACCTGCTACAACAAAACGCAAAATTAAGCCACAGGGGCATCCTACCGTAGTCACCACTGTCTCTCACTTGCTGAACTGGGCTGGCTTGAACTCCCTCACCTCCTTCAGTGGTATCAACTCTCACTCGCCCACAAACTAGTAAACCATCCACTAAATGTCCCATCCCTCCAGAATCTACTCTAACCCTATCGCACCACCAGACCACTAAGATCCAGCAACAAAAATCACTTGCAGATCACTAAAGCCAATAACTCTGCTGGTGAAGCACTATTCTCTTGCCATAGCCAAATTATGGAACTCACTCCCACCCACAATTACCTCCGTACCATCATGCACCAACTTCAAAACTTTATTAAAAGCACACCTAAAAACATGCTGGCTATGCCCTTGCAACTCCCACTCTAATATCATCCACCCCATCCAACTACTACCTTTCTTTCACCTCCACTAACTACCTTGATGATAGCAAGCTCAGATGCTCATAAGCCTAGTACTTATTATACAGCAGGAACTTCTCATTGTTACATTTGTTAATGCCTGTTATGTACTTCACAGATAAAGATTCTAGTTGTCTACTGATGTACTATGTTCTTCATCTGTAAATATGTTGTAAGTAATTTCTATGTTAAATTGTTAATCACTATGTAATCCAATGCAACTACTGTCTTTATTTTACTGTGGAGCTTTTCTCCCCGGGCCTCCGCTGAAAATGGACCCACGTCCAGTCGGACACTCCCGGTCAACAAATTTAAATAAATAAAATAAACCTGGTGCACAATCAGCTACAAGGTCTATTTGCCAGAAAAGATTCTTTGCATTCCAACAAGGTTTTATAGTCAGTAGTAAAATCATCACTTGATACACTAACACAAAAAAGGAAAACTTTTTGAATTCTGTGCATACAATAGCGTGCCTAGCTAAGGCATTTGTAAAATCTTTCTTTTTCACTTCTAGGCAATGTTCATAAATGCTACGTTTAAGACATCTAATGGTCTTTCCTGTATGTGTATGTAGAATTAAGATAATCCTTGTTTTACAGTGATGGATATTTAGATTAATGTCACTGGTTTACACAGTTATTTTTAAGCAAACAAATTTGAAAAATAAGACAATTAAGAAAGACATGGATAATAGTTTTCTTGTGTTTGCCAAGTCATTAGCCATTTTTCCATTGCCAAAATCTCTCGGTGAAAGACAAGAAGTCTACAGATGAAAGCAGTTATCCATGAGAAAGACAGTGTGGTGTTGGTGAAATTTAGAGAGATTAGTTCAGGCACCTGCAAAGTTTCTTTCTTCTCATTGCCAACTGCTTTTAGTTGGAGAAAAGCTGTCTGCATGTGCAAACAGTTAATTATTAGAACCCAGGGCACACTGTACTTATGTACATTTCTCTCAACACATTGTAGTTAACATATAAATACGCATTGTCAAGCAGATCAGTGAAAAAGTATTTGAAGTTGTGGTAAGTGGATGTTCTAGACAGGGTGATTAATACATGGATACACAGCATAGTAGTCATATGGGAGATGAGGAGTTTGAATTCAGATCAGGATGTAGCACAACCATCCCAATGTTTGCATTGAGACAATTGGTTTAGAAGAAGCTAGAGATGAGGAAAGAGCCTGGCTGCCCATTCCTAGACTTGGAGAAAGCATATGACAAGGTCCAAAGAAAATTGATTCTGGGAAGCCCTGCAGTACTTTGAAGCCCCAGAAACACTGGTAGAATTATAGCAGTCTGTGTACAAGGACCAGTGATTCGAGTACGGACAGTGTTTGAACTCACATAGAGGGTTCCCAGTGGGAGTAGGTGTGCATCAGGATTCAGCTCTGAGTCCACACCTGTTTATACTGGAGTTGAACCACATCAGCAAACAGGTTTTAGGGGACAGATCAACAAAGTATGCAGATGATGTCACATTACAGACAGGCTTTGAGCAAGAACTTCAGCAAAAGATAGGGGGTAGAATGCAAATCCCCAGGTTTATGGGATAAAACTGAGTACACAAAAGCCATTTATAATAGCAGCAAATTGGGAAATCAAAAGAAGAAGCTGGTAATTGTGATAGAGGGGAAATAATGAAACAGGTTAACAGCTTCAGGTATCTGGGAGAGGTGGTTGAGGAGAATGGAAGTCTGAATGAAGAGGTTAAAACTAGAATCAGAGGGGCTGCAGCCAACTGGCACAGAGTATCAAGGGTAGTGTATGACAAGAATGCCTAAGAAGCTGAAAAATAAGGTGCAAAAAACAGTGGTGCAACCAGTACTACTGTATGGTACAGGAACCCGGGCGCAGTAAAGGCACAGTAGTTGAGGAAACTAGAGGTGATGGAGATTAATTGCCTGAAATGGATGGTAGGATGCACACTGGGACAAATAAAAAAAATTAGGACATCTGATCAGAAACCAAAGTAGCTCTAATTGCAGACAAGGTCAAAGAAAACAGATTGCAGTGGCTTGGTCACATGCAGAAAAGCAGAAGAGAATCAGGTGAAGATGATTTGAACAGACTGGAAAAAGGCAGTGCCCAGCAAATAGATGGATTGTGTAAGAGAAGACCTGAGACAAAGAAAGTAGGAGGGTAGCATTGATTTGAGAGAGATGGTGGCAGTTGACACAACAACCTGACCCCATGTAGAAAATAGGAAAAAAGGGGGTAGATGATGATGGTGATTTGAAATTGTGGGAAGTAAGATATACAAGTAGTTGCTTCACAGCAGGATTAATAATTTACTGTATTTAATTTAACTGTGCATTATTTAAAGGTAACCAGGCTACTTTATCTTGGGTCTAAAATTTAATGTTTACTGAAAGCATGTGAAATTTGGGAGAGGGAATATAGAGGAGAAAATACAGCAATCACTGTAAGTGGGAACACAGGCTCTAACATGCAGTTTGGCATGGATAACCTTAATTTTAGAATAAGTAATGCCTGTGGGTGCAGTCATTAATTTGGACAGATCTTATCTGGAGGGGTAAGCATTTTTTGAAAGTGTACATAGTTTTGTGTCTTTGTCAGTTGAAAGGGGATGGGGAGAGATTATGAAAATCTATTTAGTTTGCTTTTGCTGAAATTAAAAGGTTCTGAAAAAAATCAAACAAGTTCAAATGATAATGATGTGAATCAGCTAAAAAAAAAAGTGTTCAATCTGCCAAGCATTATTGAGTGCATATAAGTTAAAGTTGTAAATATACATTCAAAACACAGCTTTCTGTTATAATAGGCCACTCTGTGAATATTAGCAATGAATTTAAATGTCCTTTGAGGTATAGAGAAAAAGCAGAGAGTATTGAACCATATCAGGAAATGTAGGATTCACATAGCAGTGTTGCATGAGGCACTTGGAATAGAAATGAGCATGTGAATTTGACAGAAAAAAAGATTTCAGGATAGACCTTCAGCAGAATATCAGGGACAAAAGAAAAGGGGAGTAGGCATGCATACATATTTCTAGAGGAGCACCAATAATGATATAAGAGGAACCAAAACAAGCAGTTTATATTATTTGTATTTGTTGACTGGAGTAGAGCAGTAATCTCCTCAGACCTTTTTTAGACTCAGTCCAGGAGCACAGTCTGAGTAAGTGACTTGCTTAGAAGAAAGTAATAAAGATATATAAGGTATTGCTTAACAGTATTTTAAAATGTTGTGAAGTACCACCATCTTGTGGATCACAGTAGGTTTGTGCACAGCACTTTAATCCTCTGCACCAACTGCCAGAAAATAATGTCAGACATGAAGTAGTAAGGGATTACTGAAAGGGGGAAAAAGTGGCATGTTTTTAATGTCCAACTAAAACTGTTGTTATGAAGTTTGAGAATTTGGGGAGAGAGCATCATTTTTCAGCAGGGAATATTTTTTTATGGGTGGAGAATAGAGTTTGATTTGTAATAGTGAGGATGTATCAAGGAGACCTAGAAGAGGAACTGTATCAAGAAACTGTATCAAGAGAGGGTAGATTTCTGAAAAAATATGCCAAGAATATCCAATAAGTATTTCAGAGGATGCACCATTAAAAATTAAGAAAGTTTGCTGTTAAGAAATGACTTTTTGTTTTATTTGATAACTCCAGAGCACAAAAACATTTAGCTTGATGACTCAGGCAGTAGAAAGTAGAAAGGGTTGTTACCAAATGTAAGAAGCATGTGACAAGAAAAATAACCGGACATCCTATAGAGAATGTATTATGGATATTTTGGAAATTTGATGAAAATTTTTATAAAGCAGAGGGATGTGGAAACCAAGCAAAACACATTGCAGATGTTCATGGAAGACTTACTTATGCCAAGGTTCGGGGAAGATGAGGCTCAACAATTAATTGCTGAGGTAGGAAGAGATGAGGTTAAAATGGTGATGTATAGTCAATTAACAGGGAAATCTCGAGGAGCAGCTAGTATTCCTGTGGAATTTTGGAACTGTTGAGAGAAGACTGTAATAAAGATCTGAAAGGTTTTGTTTAACAGTATTTTTAAAAGGTGAGGAAGTACCACCATCTAAGAAAATTGTGGTGGCTGTATTACCCAGATAAGGCAAAGACCCTTCAGACCTAGTGTCATATAAACTGATTTCAATTTTAAAACGTGATTGTGAAGTTTGTTTATACTAGCTAAGACAATGGCACAGGTATTGCCAAAATGAATAGATATGGACTGATGTAATTTGTGTGGTGGAGGCAAACATTTGACAATATTAACAGAACAATGCTCCGGAAAGAAACAGAATGTTAGAATACACCACTATTATTAATGAGTCTTGATACAGAAAAAGCAGTCGATAGTCAACTGGGATTTTATGAATAGGATAATGCAAGCATTTGTATTCCCTAACAGAATAATAGGATCAATTTGGGGGATGTATAAAGGGTTTGTGGAAAAAATTAAAGTAGGATGGTTCCTATCCATTAAGCTGTGTTTAAACAGAGGAGCCAGGCAGGGTTGTCCTTTCCCTTTGTTATTTACTTTATATTTAATAGAGTTCCTGGCAAAGACGATTAGTGACAAATTCAAGGATATAACTGGTATAGAAGTCTAGAAAAATAGTCTTATTTGTAGTTAATATTATTTTGTATTTGATAAATACAAAAAAAGGACATTTTTGTGTTGTGGGAGATTTTGAGACAGTTTTGTGTCTTTCTGATATAAAACTAATGAAGATAAATAAGGCTAGAACATTATACATACCTACATGTGAATTGGTTCTGCAATACCCATATTTACAAGGGTGTGATAAGATGAAATACTTGGATGTATGGATCAACAATGATTCTGTTATGGCAGCTAAGTATATGTGGAAAGTGACTAAACAAAAAATACAAAAACTGAAAAACTGGAAGCTGATTATGGGTACTGATAGTAAGATACAAGGATGAAGTTGTTTTTAGTCCCTTTAGTTCCAGAAGATTCCTCAGGCTGGGGAACCAGTCATTTTCAATTCAGGGCCCGTTCCTTTGGTGGTCTCACCACCTGCCCGGGTGTTTACAAATGCATGGCAGGTAGCTTCTCACCTGAGGCGACCATACAAGGATTACAGGTGTTTATATATTTGGACGACTGGCTCACAGCTCCCACCAAAGCATCTCCTTCTGATGGCCAGAATTACACTTTTTTTTCGCCTGTCAAAACTGGGTATCTCAATAAATTGCGGTCCTTGGGACTAATTTAGTTCTTCTTTCTTCTTTGATTCTCCCCTTCGAAACCTGCAGCTTCCATGTTACTTAAAGTTATTATCATGGAAAACTCTTTTTCTGGTGGCTATCACATCAGCTAGAGAAATTTCAGACTTCAAGCACTCAGTTGTCGTTCTCTTACCTTTGTGTTCCAGGACAGAGTTTCATTATGTACAAATCAAGCATATTTTTATTAACCAGAAGAGAAGTTGCTGATGGTGTTTAGTAAAGAGCTTAAAGGATATATTTTGGAGAGGAAGAGGGCAAAGTTATGTGGGGTAAGTTTATTCTGCCTATAAAACAAGGTTGTTTATTGTTATCTAATTTGAAGGTATACATTGGAGCTACACAGCTAAGGCTGATATGCATAACACAAGCATAAGGTTATAAATCAAAGTGGACAAAGGTTGATTATGAAATGGATCATAGGTTACTAGGCTATTGACCCTGAGGCCCTTATAAGCCTAGCCAAGAGTTTAGCCCATGTTTAGACAAATCAGCACTCATTGCCCCTGTCCACCAGGGGCATGGGTGGAATCCCAGGGTTATATTTTCTGTTTCCCATCCAGTTATTCAGGTTGCACTTAAAAAGGGGTAAAGAGGTACTTGATGTGGAGAGAGAGTCTATTCCATAGATGGGGGAATCTCTGGGACACAAATCTGTCCCACCAACAAATCTTGTTGATGTCGCAGACGAAGTTGAGGCTGCACGTGTAGGTTACTTGACTGGAGCTTGACTTGTGGATATGCAGCAGTCCCATCAAGGTGGGGTCCATGATCGCCTTGTATGCCAGACAGAGGTCAACTCTGAGGAGTCTGTATGAAACCAAATAGAGGGGTTAGGGCTTTTAGCCTATCTGTGTATAATAGATGTTTGAGGCCCTGGATTCTCCTGGTGAGGAACCTCTTTGGTCTCTCCACCTGCTGCATGTACTTTGCAAGGTACACGCCGAAACGGGCCTTATAAGGGAAGAATACAGGGATGTTATGACCTCCTTGTCCCTGGATGAGTTACCCTTACTTATGAGGTGGGCCATGTAGAAGGCTTACCATACAACGGAAGCAACATGGTGGTCAAAAGTGAGATTGCTGTCAACCTGGGTGCCTAAATCCCTCATGACTGATTGAGTGCTTAGGATGTTATTAATGTAATAATGTGTGGGGATGTCAGTCTCCCCAAAGGAGATGATAATGCATTTTTTGGTATTCAGCTTGAGGCCATGTTTCTGGCACCAGTCATTTGTCATTTTGACTACATGTTTTTTTATCAGTGAGCCAGTTTGCTACCAATCTGGTAACATATGGATTGATGCCTAGTTAAGAGAGTTTGTCTATTATGCCCAAGTGGGGAGTAGTGACAAAGGCTTTGGCCAGGTCAAGGTAGGCGGTGTGTACTGTCTTCCCCTCGTCCATGGCTTTGGTGACTGTCTCAAAGAAGTCAACCAGATTTAGCAGACATGACCTCCCCTTGATGAACTGTAACAATCCAGAGAGAGCCACGCACGGACGGCAAATGCAAAGGCCAAAAATCTCCACAGCAAAAAACACAAATGGCCAGCACAGAAGAGGAACCCAACCTTTATTTGAACATAAGGCAGACTGGTTTTGGCCCTGAAGACCTTTATCAATGCAGAAAGACAAGTCCATATAGTGAAACACCCCTTTTGAATAAAATCCTCAATTGTTCCACCAATCAGAACAAAAAGATAATTAAGTAGTTCCAATACAAAGCCACTGCTACAGATATAACCCTCATTGCTGTACCATATAGTGTGAGATCATCTTCCAGTCTCTTCTTCATATTAATCTCTCATGCACTCAGAAGATACAGAATAGAAACTTAAGGCCAGCATTTGTACAACGATGCAGGTTTATTGCATAACTGTGTATGCTAGCTTCCCAGCAGAACCCATGCTGTGTTTATTGTACTTTTAAAGATGTGGAAGTGGAAAAAATTGCTTAACTTCACTGCAGTCTTTTCAGCTCAAGATACAGATAGCAGTCTCATCTTTTGCTGTGGCTTAAATCACCTCCCCTGACTTCTTGTTTGAGTAGATCATTAAATAAGTGGGAAAACATTGTAAATGGGACAAAATGGAACCTTCTTCATTGAAGAATGTTTTCAACTGCTGAATATGAAAATATTATTAATCTTGGCACCAATGCTGATGGACTACTGCAGAGGTTTGCTACCTGAAGAAGCAGCTAACACAACGGTCTAGGTACCAGCATATGGAGAAGTAGACGGAAAACACAGAACTTTTATGTTCCTAATCTTTGTTGCAGCCTTAGGACAGATTCAGGGGAAATGTATAAAATTGTTTTATGACCCAGATTTAACAGTCTGGTCCTTCTAGGCACTGGGTCTAGGGTGTTAGTTAAATCTGGCAAGAATATACAAATCAAGCAGCCTTAAGAGTTAGGCCTTTGAATTATGTAGCTAACATGGCAGCTTTATCAGAATGGCATTCTGAATCGGATGCTGTGGTCTAATCATTCTTTGTTCTAGATGTAGAAGCTGAAGCTGTATCATCCTTCTCACTGTCTACTGCTGGTCAAACTTGGGAATAACTCAGTGAATGTACGAGTCATTTGTTTCATCTTTTTGGAAATCATTTTCAGCAGTAACACTTGAAAAATGCACTTAGCAGAGGAATGTGCCTCTTTCAAAGGTCAAACCTTATCTCTTGCATCTTCTTTTTGATAAATAAAGAAATTAAGGGAGGAGTCTTTGAGCCTGCCGTATGTGCTGTTCTCCTCTCAGTCAGTTCAAGATAACATAGTAACAGGGCATCTTCCCCATCTGTAACAACAACTTTTTGTGAAGTGCTAATGCAGTCACATAAAGTTTTAGGTTGCAGTACAACTGAAAAAGAGAGCATCATGCTCATTACTGATCAGTATAACCCTTGTTAAGAGAGTGTCATGCTCATTACTGATCAGTATAACCCTTCTTAAGAAAGCATCCTGCTCATACTGATCAGTATAATCCTTGTTAAAAGAGCATCATGCTCATTACTGATCAGTGTAACCCTTCTTAAGAGAGCATCAAGCTCATTACTGATCAGTGTAACCCTTCTTAAGAGAGCATCATGCTCATTATTGTTCAGTATAACCCTTGTTAAGAGAGCGTCATGCTCATTACTGATCAGTATAACCCTTCTTAAGATAGCATCATGCTCATTACTGATCAGTGTAACCCTTCTTAAGAAAGCATCATGCTCATTACTGATCAGTATAACCCTTCTTAACATAGTGACTGTTTTGGTGGTGGTTCACTTTTTTTCCAGGGGCTCACTTCTGTTGTACATTTTAACAGTGTCACTTTTCTGTCACTGCAGTGTCCTTGGAACTATGATTTTCATATTCCAGTGGTGGTAGATGACAACTGGAAGGACGACATAAACCTTTGAGTCACTTGCATCAGTTATGTGGTTTGAATATTGTATACTTCCTTTGATTAGGTTCATAGGAAGTTACTAGGTTAACAGCCCCAGGATCCTTCCAAGCCTATCCAAGTTCAACCCATGTTCCCAAGGGTGTCTGGTTCAAGTAGACACTAAAAGTAGTATCTATTGCCCCTGTCCAAGAGGAACGGACACAGGTGGAACCCCGTGGGTGGATTTCCGGTTACCCATACAGTTGTCCAAATTATGCTTAAGTAGGGCCAATGAGGGGCTTTGTTTAACTTGAATAAGAAGCTTGTTCCAAATGTGGGGTAACCACTGTGAGACAAATCTGTCTCTCCAGCAAGATGTTCTTCGTGTTTCACTGTTGCAGTCATCACCTGTGGGTTATCCCTGCTGTGGTAGCTTTCGACTGGCCTGAATACCAGAGTCAGTGTTTTTCTGCGTCGGCTGCTGTCGCTTGTTGACTGATGTCA
Organism: Protopterus annectens; assembly: GCF_019279795.1. Taxonomy (NCBI): domain Eukaryota; kingdom Metazoa; phylum Chordata; order Ceratodontiformes; family Protopteridae; genus Protopterus; species Protopterus annectens. The sequence goes on from NC_056729.1 coordinate 1,214,721,218, forward strand.
GGTCATCAGTGCTATAAAACAAGGCAGCTGACACCATTACATCTGTCTTTCTTGCTGTGGAGCCCATAGCAGAAGCAGTTGGCAAGTGTGCCAGTCAGTTGCTACCAGAGCTCAAATTTTCGGCTGAAAATGTCTAAAGCTAAGTACCCCGTTGGGGATCCTTTTTTTCTTGCACTAACCGATGTCCGAAAAAGTTAATTGTCTCGCCTGTGGAAAGCAGATCCCACACAGAGACTTCCATTCATACTGCATCACTTTTTAAGCCCAGAAAATGATGTCCCCCATTGCCAGTTCTGTGCCCTCTTTAACGCGAGAACTATTCTTCGTAGAGCTCTTATTGTAAGTAGGTATTTTCGTTTTCTGTCTTTGCATTCTGAAATGGTGTCTGTCAGACAGCAATCCGTAGACATTCCGAAAAAACGTAGAGGTAAAGATAGAGACAGACCACACCAGGCTAAGCCTTCCAACGATGCTACCGGTAAGCAGATTGTCAGTTCTCCAGAATTCAGTGAGGCACTTTCACAGCCCCCTGATGCCCGATACGATATCTATGCAGGCCTCTACTGAGACCCTTTCGTAGTCCAATATGCCGCAGAAATCTTTTTCGTCTTCCGAGCCTTTGGTTGTCTCTGCCTCGGTTGAGTGTGGAGCCGCGACGCAGGTACCGGCTTCCAAGGAGGCCTCTCTTACTACTGATTCTAGACAAAAACTGACATCCTCTCATCCATCTACCGCTTCTCTCAGACCAATGGATACTATTAGCTCTAGAAGCCAAGCCACTCCTAGAAAATCTACCTCTAGTCTTCATCTTATTCCTGCTCCACCACCCCAAGCCCAAATGCTTAAGATGGCGGAGGATCTTATCTCCCTTATCAGGGGTAGTCAGGCCACGTCTTCTAAAAGGAAAAGACACCCTTCTCCTGAAATACTGTCAGAGTAGGATTCTGAGGAATCTGATTATTCAGTTTTTGAAGACAAACAACAGCCTCTTACTGCTTATGAAGACTCAGATGCAGAGGAATCCATTCCTTCTGCCTCCTCACCAGAACACATTTCCTTTGGGGAAACCCTTCACACCATCAGGGAACATTTCCACTGGGAATCTTAGGACTTCCCTCGGTCTAAGAAAAGACTAAGAGAGTTTCTAGACCTCTCCCAACACAGACCCCTGACCATCCCCCTTATTTTAGAAGTGGCGGATGATGTTTTCCATGAATCCAGTTTAGCCTTTGACGCCCTCCCAACTGCTCCCACTAAACCTGACAGGTATTACAGAGTACCGGATTCTCACAAATACCTGTACAGAAATCCTGCTGCAGACCCGGAGGTCATTACACAGAGACTAAAAGGAGCTAAAGTTAGTTCTGCAAAGAATCCTATCCCTTCTGACAAGAAATCCAGAGCTCTGGACAGTTGGGGTAAAAAAGTATACACCTCTGCAACTTTAGCTGTCAGAGCACTCAACTGTCAGTTGCATATGTTAAAATGTCAACAACACACTTTGGAACATTAAAACAAAAGATTTATTCCTTTCCTGACTGTGCCAATTCAAAAGAGTTAGCAGATTTACTGCACTCTACATGTCAAGTGGCTAGACACTCTCTGCAGTGTGGATATGACGCACTGGAAGCCTCAAGCAGGGCAGCAGTGTCAGGATCTGTAATTAGGAGATGTGCATGGTTGAAAGAGCAACCTCTCCCTGATCATGTCAAGTCTAAATTAATTGATGCACCCTTGGATAAGGATTGATGCACCCTTGGATAAGGACCGCTTGCTTGGAATTAAAGCAGAAGAGGTGCTTAAAAAAGATGGAAGACAAAAGCAAAATCTGTGCAAACAGTAAAAGATTTCTTTCAGATACAACCTCCCAGGTTCAGCAGGAATTTCACCTCTAAGCACTTGTCCTTTCCTGCACCTAGTAGACAGGGGCAAGGTAAGTCTCGCAGGGACAGACCACCCAGGCCTTTATCCCAGGGATAGCAGAGAACCAAACAGTGGACCTCCTCTGCCCCAAAGGCAGGGAGTTCTAAGCCATCCTTCTATGACAAAACCTCTCAATGACTTCCTCTCCCCCTCTGCCCTCCTTTCACTCACCAAAAGCTTGGAGGAAGGCTCTCCCTCTGCAAAGAAAATTGGCTTTTTGTAACCAAAGACCAATGGGTCTTAAAGATCATTTTTTAGGGATACAAGTTCTCTTTCAGTAAACTCCCAATTCCAAGAGGGTAACCAGACTTACCTCCAAATCAATAGACAGAGGCATTGAAACAAGTCCAAGCTCTCATTTCCCAGGGGGCAGTAGAACCTGTTCCCGCAGACCAAACAGGCAAAGGCTTTTATTCCAGACTATTCCTTGTTTCCAGAAAAGAGGGCATTTGGCACCCCTTCCTCGAACTATCCATTCTGAACATCTCCCTGGTGGTCCCCAAATTCAGAATGCTAACTTTGCAGCAGCTGCTGCCTATGCTGACAAAAAATGCCTGGTTAATGACCATAGACCTAAAGGATGCCTACCTCCACATCTCCATAAGGGAATCCTGCAGGAACTTCCTGCACTTCAGGGTAGACTCACAACACTTTCAGATGTCCTTTGTGTTTCACTGCTGCAGTCATCACATTTGAGTTATCCCTGCCAGGTAGCCCTCGGCCGGCCCGAATGCCAGGTACTTCGTATTTCTGTATTGGTTGCTGTCGCTTCAGGATTGACGTCAGGTTGTCAGTAGTATAAAGTAAAAAATATGTAGTTTCCTGGATCTGTTGATGCTCCTCACTTATGAAGGGGGGATGACCATTGCAGTCCTCCATTCTCGTGACAAACTTTGTCCAGTTGTGTTTATATGGTTGGTTGCTTGTTAGCCAGAGTAGAACACTGATCCACATTGACTGTCTTAAGGCTCAGCTCGGGGGTACAGAAGATGAGAGAAAGCAGTAGCAAACCATCATCCTATCCAGCCCTAATGGGCCTGTTGTACATCCGTTCATAGGCGTTTACTAGGCTAACGACCACAAGGGCCTTTTTAAGCCTAGACATGCATTCCAAATTTCTGTCAAGTTCTGATACCCTTGATAAGTGTAAGCATGTGCTTGGGTGATGAGTCATTTACAGGTTACCTCTGTCCATTAGAGACATAGGTGCCAAACCAGGGATGAATTTCTGGTTTCCTATCCAAATGTCCAAGTTGCATTTGAATTGGGTTAGGGAGCAACTCTGCTCCACTTGGATGGGGAGCCTGTTCCATAGATGGGGTAGTCTCTGGAATATATACCTATCTCTCCAGCAGGTCCTTTTCATATCACAGGCATGGTTTAAGTCTTTAGAATGGGTAATTCTGATGCTGTTTGTTTTGTGGATATACAGGAGGTCCATCAGACTCAGTCTGACAATGCCCTGTATGTCAGGCATAGATCTCCTTTCAAAAGCCTGTAGGAGACCAAATACAGGGATAGGGCGTTGAGGTGGTCTGCATAGGACATATTACTTACGCCTTGTATTCTTTTAGTGAACGTTCCAATTGTTGGATATGCCTTATGTGCATACCAAAGGGGGCTTTGTACTCTGTGATAGGTCTGATGAATGCTGAATACAGTGGAACAATGACTTCCTTGGACTTAGATACCATACCTTTGTTTATAAGTTGCACAACATAGAATGATTTCCTCACCACTGTAGACACGTGATGATCAAAGGCTAGATTACTGTCTGTGTGTGTCCCTATGTCCTTGACTACTGGGTCAACTCTAAGGGGTGTGTTGTCGATATGATACTTTCCAGGGATGAATGACTTCCCAAAAGATATTATTATTATTATGCATTTATTGACATTTAGTTTTAGTGCATGGCTCGGACACCAGTTGTTTGTCTGTGTCAGCCCCTCCTGGAGAAGATTTGTGCCAGTGTGCAATTCATTGACAGCTCCTAATTTGTAATCATCTGCAGATTTAGTCAGCCAGAGACCACTGACATTGGCCTTGACTTCTGAGAAGTAAATGCCAAAAAGGAGCAATCCAAGGACTGATCCTTGACAGACTCCACTTATGTCTGGCCTCTTTGTAGAGGTGGACCCCCCAATTCTTACTTCCTGGGTCCTATCTGTGAGCCAGATTGCTATCCACCAGGTGACATACGGGTTTGTACCTAACCCCTTGAGTTCGTCAACGGTGCTGGGATGGGATAATGTGTCAAATGCCTTGGCCTGGTCAAGGTAGGCAGTGTGAACAATTCTGCCTCATCCATGTATTCCCAATTAATCGTGGGTAATTAGTCACCCATGAATATGGTATTGGTTTGGATGGTTTGTGTTTCTAATAAATTTAAATATGTGCTATTGGTTTCCTGGGTCATAGGTTCATAGGTTCATACTAGGCTATCTGCCCAAGGGCATTTATAAGCCTAGCCCAGAGTTTTGTGGCTTTCGCCACCCCTTTAGTTTGAAGGAAACTATGCCCATTATTTTGCTGTGCCTCTGTCAAGCAGTGACACTGAGGTAATCCCTGGGGTATATCTATGATCTCCCATCCATTGGTCAAGATTTCTTTTGAACAAGGCCAGCGAGGTGCTCTGCCTCACATGTACTGGGATTTTGTTCCACAGCATAGGGAGTCTCTGGGTGATGAATCTGTCCCTCCAGCATGTCCTATTAATAACCGTGTCAAGGTTTAAGTCTCCCGCCCTTGTAGTTCTGAGGGATCTAGATTTTTTGAGGTGAAGCATGTTCATCAAATCTGGGTTTGACATGGCCTTGTATGTCAGGCACAGGTCACCTCTGAGTAAGCGGTAAGCGACTGAATAGAGCTGGAGTTCCTTCAGTCGGGCAGCATAAGACATATTTTCGAGACCCTTTATCCTTTTGGTGAGGAACTTTTGGGGTCTTTCCAGCTGCTGCAGGTGTCGGGACAGATACATTCCGAATGGGGCATTGTACTCAATCATTGGTCTGATGAGTGATGAGTACAGGGGGACGATGACCTCCCTTGATCTAGATGTGAATCCCTTCATGATCAGGTGGGCAATGTAGAAGGTCTTCCTAACTACTTTAGCAACGTGAGTGTCAAACGAAAGGTTACTGTCAACCTGGGTCCCCAGATCCCTGATAACCTCTTCTGTGCTCAGTGGATTGTCACCTATATGGTAGATAGGGGTAACCTTGTTTTTCCTGAAGGGTATGACTATGCATTTCTTGGCGTTTAACTTTAGGCCATGGCTCTGGCACCAGTTATCCGTTTCTGTGAGACCCTTCTGAAGGATATCTGTGTCAGATGTGTTCTCGACTATGGCGCCCAGTTTGCAGTCATCTGCAAACTTTGTCAGCCATAACCCTCCTGTGTTTGCTTGTACTTCTGAAAAGTAGATTCCGAACAAGAGTGGGCCCAGGACTGAGCCCTGTGGGACACCACTTGTGACGGGCTTTGAGTCTGACATGGCGCCACCAACTCTGACCCTGTGGGTTCTGTCACTTAGCCAGTTTGCAACCCATCTTGTGATGTATGGGTTTACATTTAAGCTGATGAGTTTTTCAATGATACCTGAGTGGGGTATTGTGTCGAAAGCCTTTGCCAGGTCGAGGTAGGCTGTGTGGACTGCCTTTCCCTCATCAATGGCCTTGGTGACTATTTCGAAAAAGTCAACCAAGTTTAAAAGGCATGATCTGCCTTTGACAAAGCCAAGCTGGGTTGGATCCAAAGTCTGCAAGTTCCCTATGTCTTTTTTTATGAGTTCCATTATGATCCTCTCCATAGCTTTGCAGATCAGGCTCGTCAAGCTGATGGGACGGTAATTTCCAGGGTCGGTGGAGGCACCGCCTTTGTGAAGTGGGACCACAGTTGCCGTGTGCCACTCCTTGGGTACGTATCCTGAGGTGAGGCTAAGATTAAATAGCTGTCCTAACTGCGGGTTTAATTCCTCATTGAGTTCGTGGAGCATACAGCCGGGGACACCATCCGGTCCCATGGATGCTGTGTTTTTCGCCTTGGAGAGAGCAGTTATCACCTGGGCGTTAGAGATGTTTGGGGGGCTACAGTCCTCTGGTATAGATATCTCTCCTTTTGGGGGGGAGGGGGGGAGAAGTTTGCACTGAACCTGCCAGCCAGTATGTTGGCAATGTCTGTAGGTTCAGTAATTTTCACATCATTTTGAGCTAATTCTGAGCATATCTGGGAGTTTCCTCCCAGGTTTCTAACATAGCTAAAGAAGGCCTTATGATTGTCTTTTGAGTCCTTAGTGATTTTTCTCTCAAAACATGGATGATTTTATGAGGGCTCATAGTTTTTTACTTACAATGATCAAAGGTGTCTTACCTTTTAAGGATTTTGCTCTATCGTGTAGTAGCTTCCTCCTTTTGTTGTAGAGCTTGTTTATGGCTGGGGTCCACCAGACTGGACGCTTGCCTTTGGTACAAAGAGTCTTTGTTTTGTATGGGATTGCCTGATCCATGCAGTCCTGTAGGTGCTGGTAGAAGGCATTTGTAAGTGATTCAGCGGCTTGAGTAATGTTTTCCGCCGGCTCAGGGGCCTTAAAGGAGACCACACTAGTCTTTAGAAGTGTGAAGTCGGCTTTTGAGAAGTTCTTCACTGTGGTCTTTTTTATCTCAGGTGGGGGCGGGATGAGGACCTCCAGTGAGATTAGTTTATGATCTGATCTCACCAGTGAGGGGTATACCTCCGGTGTTGAACATTGTGATCCCATGTTCATGATGATGAGATCAAGTATGTTTTCACCTCTTGTGGGGATGGTGACTAGTTGTTCCATGGCATTTGAGTTTATGAACTCCAGGAACCTTTGGGCTAGAGTGTTTGGGCTTAAGTAATGATCCCAGTCTATATTAGGGTAGTTGAAGTCACCTAGTATGATGGTGTTTGGAGATACATTTATCCCCTCCAGTGTTTTCAGGAAAGCTATGTGAGGTTCCTGAGTTTGAGAGGGTGGCCTGTAACATGCTACAAATTGCAGAGCAGTCTTGCCTATGGTTAATTGCACCTGGATGGTCTCCGATGCATTGTGCGTTGCCACCAACCTTGTGGTGTGGGTGTCCTTGATGAATATGGACACCCCCCCCCCCCTCCTTTCTTGGTGTTGTCGGGATTTTGGGGCCGGAACGCATGATATGAGGTAAAACCTGATAGTGCTGGGGTGCTCTCAGGAGTCTTGAACCAGGTTTCAGTCACAGCACAGACATCAATGTTCTCCATACTGAGAAGGGCCTCGAGTGCGTGCATCTTGAGGTTGAGACTTCTGGCATTGAGCAGCATTACCCTTAGTTTTTTTCCTTTTTTGTGTTCTAGGGTGGTAGGTTTAGAATTTGAGCCTTGCCTAAAAAGGCACTATAGGGTGGCAAGAGCCTTTGCCAATATCCGAAGCCCAGGGTGACAGGTGCAAGCCGCCTGCGAAGCAGCGTGGCTTGTCCAGCATGTCATCCCAGGCAGACAGACATTGATCCCCTTTGAATGACACCAGAGTTTAAGCCAATTATTAAAGCTGATCATCTTATCTCTGTATTGTGGCATCATTCTTGGTGAAGGTAGGATACTGCTCAAGGTCAGGGTCATACCTGCCTGGGCTACATAATCAGAGAGCTCCTCAATGTCTCTTTTCATGTAGTCCAAGGAGGTACGTCTCAGGTCGTTTACACCAGCGTGGGCAATGACTGAGTCGTACTTGTACCTGCTGTTGAGAGACCTGAGTGCTTGCGTTATGTGGCGGATTCTAGCACCCGACGGGCAGCTTACTGTGACCTTCTCCTTACTCAATCTGGTGAGCGGGACGTCAGTGTGTCTGACTATGGAGTCACCAATGTCTAGTGTGTCTGGCATTGTGTTTGGCCTTTAGGGCTGTGACTGTTTGGCACACTGACTGTGTGGTCTGTGTGTTGCATGTGTTGTGTCCTGAGGTGGTAGTTGTTTGGGTGTCTGCTTTGGTGGCCTCTGCTGTTTTGATAGATTTTTGATCAGAGCCTCCGAGTATGTCTTTGTGTGTTTATGTGTATGATTTGAAGTTGTGATAGTACTATGTGAGACTGGGTATGTGGTGTGTGTGGTCTTGCCAGTCCTATGTTGAGAGAGCTCAGCCTCCAGTTTGGCTGTATAGTTGCATCTCTCGCATGTATTTGTGTTTTGTGGGAGAAGGAGAGGGTTGTCTGTGTACATGAGGCAATTGTAACATTGCCTCAATATTCCCAGGTTCACCAGCTGAGCAGGAGAGGACACTAGCAACTGATCCCTCGACATGCTAGAAGGAATAGACAAAAACTTAAAAAAGACTCCGGGGGATGTGGGTGATCGAGAAGGGGGTTTTAGGCTGGTGGGGTACTATCTATAATAAAAGTGCTATATCAAGGTGAGAAAGTACTGTAGGAGCAAGTGCTAGGTTTTACAGATAGAGAATAGTCTACTTAGGAATCCAGTAGAGATTAACTTTTTAGTTATAGGATACGCTGGTAAGATCAGTAGTACAGTTCAAGGAAGGCTGTTTTAAGGGAAAATTTGAAGAGTGGACTTTAGGTAGCCCGAATAGTTTGACCCTGATTAACCGCTGCTGCTCTTGTGTGCTACAGTGGCAACTCAGCTGCTGAGTAACGCTGAATTTAGCGTGTTTTATAGCAGGGGGCTGAAAAAAGCTAGGAACTGGCCCAAAACGGCCAATGGACTACTAGTTTCTGGCTGAAACCACACCAGATTGGTCAAATAGGCTGCTCAGTGCTTCCCACTCCCACTGGTAAGCAGAGAAACTTCCTTCCTTCCAAATAAGGAAGAGTGGGGCCTATAGCTTGCAAGGAAGTGGTATTCGATTTTACCTGTGGTGATTTTAACATGGATCAGCTCAATTGCATTGTCCTGTTTGACCAGCCTTGATGTATATTTATTTTTGATGTGAATAGAGACACCTCCACCTTTAGTCCCTGCCTGTGAAGTAGCTGGCCTAAATGTGTGGAAGGCATTATAACCTTGCCCTGTTGGTGTGCTCTCTGTGGCTTTCAGTGACCACACAGACATCAGCATTCTGTAGGGTAGAGAGAGATTCTAGGGAATAGAGTTTTTTGTTTGGACTCCTAGCATTGAGCACTAATACCTTTAGCTTTTCTTGGTTTTGACTTGCTATGTCGGAAGTACTTTCAGTTTGGCATTGCCTAAAAATGGCACTATGGGGAAAGACAATGTTTTAGCTAATATTCGAAAGCCCAGAGCGTCTGTTGACCTTCTTCCATTCTGACAAATATTGCACCCCCTTAGAATGACACCAGAAACTAAGCCAATTATTAAAGTCACTCATCTTTTGTTCGTATTGTGGAATCATCCTTGGAGAAGGTAAAATGCTGCTCAGAGCTAGGCTCATACCAGTCTAAGGCCCCTATTCTGAGAGCTCCATGATGTCTCTCTTCATATAGTCCAGAGAGGTATGTCTCGGGTCATTTACTCCCACATGGGGTATGACTGAGTTGTATTGGTAATTGTGGTCCAGTGACCCGAGTGCATGCATAATGTGACGGGTCCTAGCCCCTAAGAAGCAACTAACCGTAACTTTCTCCTTACTCAGCCTGGTGAGAGGAACATCAGTGTGTCTCATGATGGAGTCTCCAATAATTAGAATGTTGGATTTTGTGGTGACTTGCCTTATGGGCTTAAAGGTAAAGGCTCCATGAGATGTAGCTCTGTGTATTGATGTGGGTGTTATTTAGAAAGTGCATTTGGGACTGTTGAGGGTTATTTGTTATGTGTACTTCATCTAGAAGGTCTTTGTGGTTTAGGAAGGTTACATGCAAGTGCCTCAGCATATGCAGGTCTATATGTCTGCTTTGAATTTTACATGATAGGTGCTGCGTGTGTGCTACTGACAACCTTGTTGACATTAGGAGTACTTTTATGTGAGAGCTTTGCCTCCAGTGACATTGTGTAAATATATTTCTCACATACTATATCAGTTTGTTTTTGAATTAACTGGTTTTCAGTAAACATGAGGCAATTTCTCCATTGCCTCGGGATGCCCAAATCCACCAAGCCAGTAACGGAGACAGTAGGGAAGTTCATATCCATGGCAACAGACCTTCTTTTTAATTAGACAGTTGGAGTGAAGAATATCAGTCACTGTCAGGTGTATCTGGTTTGGAACTATGTGGACATTGTTTGTCACTGCAAACTAGTTGTCCTGTATGCAACTATGTATTGGAGAAAACAAATAGTATCAGGAACTTCCAGTCCAGGGATCTAAACCTTGCTTGCAACATTAATAGTACACAGGTATGTGTTTGAGAGGCTTCCTCTTCTCTGTAACAGGTTTCCCATCCGTGGAAAACAGAATTCATCCTTCACTTAAGCAAAACGTTATTCATTGGATGAGGAACCGTAAATGTACCCCTGGTCTGTCACCTTTTGTCACTTTTAGAGAGAGGAAGCTTGTAAATGCTCAGCCACCCATGCTGAAGTATATGTACCCCTACAAGTCAGGTCAGTAACCCCAGTAAACACATTAGCAGTCAGGAACTACTCCAAGGCGGTAGTTTTTCAAAATTCACTGCCTCACTGAACCCAGGGAACACAGCAGACTATGCGGAATTGTTCACAGAAACTCTGTGGAACCATGTCAGTGGCTGCATAGAGGCTGCTGTACCTACCAGAAGTAAGTTCATAACTAACTTGAAAAATAAACCGCCCAGGTGGCATCGCAAATTAAACAGGATATACAACAAATAGAAAAAAAAAACATCTTGGCAAAATCAGGAAATTTAACTCCCATAAAGGTAAGAACTCCCTAGTCAAATTAAACAGGCAACTAAGTGGGCTAATTAGGTAAAGTAAAGCCTGCTTTGATGTTAAGATAGCCACCCAGGCAAAAAGACAACCATAAGGTCCAGAGTTTAGGACTGATCCTACCATCCGTATCATGAAGCCAGACAAGGGAGGGGGTGTTTTCATTTACAACAGTGTAGATTACTCCGATGTTATGCAAAATATCTGATTTGATGTCAGTACTGATGGTCTAGTTTCAAAGAACCAGGTCAACATAGCCTATAATAGATTTCATTCTTTTTTAGGTTCATAGGTGTTACTAGGCCCTAGGGCCTATAGAAGCCTAGCGAAAAAGGTACCCTGGCTTTCGCCACCCAAGAAAATTATTTTCCTGTGCCCCTGTCGAGCAGAGCCACAGAGGTGATCCCCGGGGTGAATTTCCTATTTCCCATCCAATCATAAAGGTTTTTCTTGAAGAGTGCTAATGAGGAGCTTTGTTTGATATAGATAGGTAGTTTGTTCCAGAATATGGGAAGTCTCTGGGACAGGAATCTATCCCTCCAGCATGTTCTGTTTATTGTGGTGACAAGGTTTAGGTCCCTAGAGCGTGTAGCTCGGAGGGATTGGAATTTCTTTAAGTGGAGCATGTCCAACAGCTCTGGGTTTGACATAGGTTTGTATGTTAGGCAGAGATTGCCTCTGAGTAGGCGATATGCGACGGAGTAAAGCTGGAGTTGTTTGAGACGGTCTGCGTAGGGCATCTGTTTGAGGCTGGTAATCCTCTTTGTGAGGTATTTCTGTGGCCATTCCAGTTGTAGATGTCTTGTGAGCTACGTACCAAAGGGGAGTTGTAGTCTATAATGGGTCTAATGAGTGACGAGTAGAGGGAAACAATGACCTCTTTTTTTCCTGGATGAGAAATCTTTTGTGATGGTGTGCCACGTAGAAGGATTGCCTGACTACTGTGGTGTTGTGATTATAAAATGAGTGACAACTGTCCACCTGTGTCCCAAGGTCTCATCACACTTTCGGTGTTAAGTAGACTACCACCTATGTGGTAGCTCATGGGTACACAGTTTTTACCAAAAGGAATGACAATGCACTTTTTGGCATTGAGCTTGAGGCCATGGCTTTGACACCAGACATCTGTCTCAGTGAGGCCCTTTTGTAGGATGTCCACATTGTTAGGAGTTTCATTTATGGCTCCTAGTTTGCAGTCATCTGCAAACTTCGTTCGCCAAAGACCTTTTGTGTTAGCCTGTACTTCAGAAAAGTAGATAAACAGGAGAGGACCCAGGACTGAACCCTGTGGTACTCCACTTGTCACTGGTCTGAAGTCAGATTTCGAGTCTGCTACTTTCACAGTGTGGGTTCTGTCAGTGAGCCAGTTGGCAATCCATCTTGTGACATAGCGATTTATATCTAGTTTAGTGAGTTTATCTATAATTCCAGCATGGAGGATGGTGTCAAAAGCCTTGGTGAGATCTAGATAGACTGTGTGATCCACCTTACCCTCGTCTACGGCTTTGGTGACTGCTTCAAAGAAGTCAATCAGGTTTAGGAGGCATGATCTGCCTTTTACAAACCTGAACTGGGTGGGGTCCAGAGTTTGTAGAGTACCAATGTCTTTGTTTATAAGTTCAATGATGATACATTCCAAGGCCTTGCAGACCAGGCTCGTTAGACTAATGGGGCGGTAGTTCCTAGGGTCTGTGGTGGCTTCCCCTTTGTGGAGTGGGATAACTGTCGCCGTGTGCCATTCAGTGGGCACAAAGTCTGAGGTGAGGCTATGATTGAACATGGTACTTAGGTGGGGTGCCAGTTCATTCTGTAGTTCATGTAGAACGCAGCCTGGGATGTTGTCAGGTCCCATGGATGCTGTGTTCTTGGCTTTGGAAAGTGTTTTTTACCTGTGCAGCTGTTAATACAAAAACTTTGCCTTCTTCCTTTATAGAGATGGGCCTTTTAGGGGGTGAGAGAGAGGAAAAGTTAGCACTGAACCTATCTGCCAGGATGTTGGCAATATCAGTTGGTTCTGTATATTTAATGCCATTGTGCTGTAAGCCAGACCAGATCTGAGTGTTGCCATTGAGATTCTTGACATAGCTATAGAATGCTTTGTGGTTGTCTTTAGAATCAGTGGCGATTTTGTTTTCATAACTAGCTTTGGAGGATTGTATGAGGGATCTCAGCTTCTTACTGAGGCTGACCAGGGAGATCTTCCAGTCATGGGATTTTACTCTTTTTTGCAACAGTTTCTTTCTTCTGTTGTAGAGTTTGTTTATGGCAGGGAACCACCAGATTGGCTTCCTTTTTTTGGAGGATAGCATCTTGGTTCTGTTACGGATAGCACGATCCATGCACTCGTGTAAGTGCTTATAAAGTGCATTTGTGTAGGATTCAGCAGTTGTACCTCTATTGTCCATCTGCATGGGTGTCGTGAAGTTTGCCACTTCTGTCTTACGAAGCATGAAGTTGGCTTTGGAGAACTTTTTTACGCTGGTTTCCGTAGTGGGGGGTGGGGGCGGGATGTGGATGTTCAGGCTGATTAGCTTGTGGTCGGAACTGACCAATAAGGAATTGACCTGTGGTGTGGACCACTGTTTGCCCTTGTTGGTAATGACCAGGTCTAGGATATTGCTACCCCTGGTGGGGGGTGTGGATAAGTTGAGCCAAGGCGTTGGAATTTATGAATTCCAGAAAACGTTGAGCAAAAGAGTTGGTACACGAGTAGTTTTCCCAGTTAATGGTGGGGTAGTTGAAATCGCCCATTATTAGGGTGTTGGGTTGTACCCTAATATTTTCCAGTGTATCAAGAAATGAGGAGTGGGAATCCTGGGGCATGGTGGGGGGATATCTGTAGCAAATTACAGATGTTCACCGTGTTACACTGTTGCAGTCATTACATTTGGGTTATCCTGCCGTCAGGCGGTTCCCCAGTCGGCCTGAGTTCCAAAGTCGTGGTCCGGCGTCGGTTGCTGTCGCCTCCTCCCTGACGTCAGTGCAACAGGGTTATATAAGATGCAGCCCAAAGCAAAAGCAGTTCGCAAGTGACGGTCGGCCGACTCCTGAGATTTTCATTCCGAATCCAGAACCAAAGTCTCCTACAAAGCTAAGTACCCCATTGGGGAAACTTTTTCTTGCCTCAGACCGATGTCAGTAAAGTTAATAACTGTATTTCTTGTGGGAAGCAAATACCTCATAAGGATTTCCATTCTTATTGTATCCCATGCCTAGGCCCAGACCATGATGCCACTGGTTGTCAGTTTTGTGCTAGGTTTAACAAGCACACTATTAAACGTCAGTTTGATTTTGCCCGACATTATTTTGGCAGAAAATTCAATTACACCATGCCGTCGGAACTTCTGACGACCGGAATACACAAAAAGCGCAAAGACAAGGATAGGCATCCGAGGCCCAAAACAGACAAAGCTTCTTCTAGGCCAGTCGCCGGTTGTCCGGTGTTCAGCGAGGCGCCTTCGCAGCCCCTGACGACCGCTTCTGTAGAACCACAGGCCACCTCTGACTCCCACGTGGAGATGGCTGTGCCTTTGAATGCAGATTTTCAGGCTACCGAAACTAACCCTTCAGAGGGATCCGGAGTAGCTGAACACCCCTCAGCTTCAGAGGGTGTTTTCAGACCTACTCAGTTAAGCATTAAATCTTCTGCTGAATCTAAACCTCCTTTAAAAACAAAGAAACAAATACAGCATTCTCTAGGACAGGCCTCCATGCCTAAGAAACAAATGCTTAAAATGGCCAAAGACCTAATCACTCTGATCATGGGATCCCATCCCCCTCCTGATAAAAGGCGTAGACAGGATGCAGACTATGACTCATCCGACCAGGTATCCATCTTTTCAGATTCATCCTCAGACCTAGGATACTCTTTACCCCCTTATGAGGATTCAGATGCTGAGGAATGAATTCCATCAGCATCTCTGCCTGAGGACTACTCCTTTGGGGAAACCTTACATACCATGAGGGAGCATTTCCACTGGGAAGGCGAGGATTACTCAGAATCCAAGAAAAGGCTCAGAGACTTTCTTTTATTGCCTCAACACAGACCCCTTGCTATTCCGCCAGTGTTAGATATTGTGGATGATGTGTATACTGAATCCATCTTAAATCCTGATTCTTTACCCCCAGCCCCAGTTAAGCCTGACAGATACTACAGAGTCCCTGACTCACACAAATTTCTTTATAAAAGCCCTGTGGCTGACCCTGAAACTATTTCTCAGGGACCCAAAGGGGTTAAGGCCTCATCAGCAAAGAATCCAGTCCCCTCTGACAAAGATTCCAGAGCATTAGACAGATGGGGGAGAAAGTATATACGTCTGCAACTTTAGCAATGAGAGCCTTAAATTGCCAGTTTCACATGTTAAAATATCAGCAATTTTTGATGTCTCAGTTGAAACAAAAAATGCTTCCAGATTCAGATCCTCCTAATTTTAAAGAAATGCAGGATTTATTGCATGCAGCTGAACAAGTGGGAACACATGCTTTGCAATGTGGTTTTGATTCTTTAGAGGCCTCCTGTAGAGCAGCAGTTACAGGTTCTGTCATTAGAAGACATGCTTGGTTAAAAGAACATACGTTACCAGATCATGTTAAAGCAAAACTATTGGATGCACCTTTGCAGCAGGATGTGTTATTTGGAGTTAAGGCAGAAGAGGTATTAAAGAAAATGGAAGATAAGGCAAAATCAATTCAAACAGTGAAGGATTTCTTACAGGTTCAGCCTCCACAATTTAGCAGAAATTGGCTAAAAATAATTGGTCCTTTCCAGTCACAGATAGACCTCAAAGGGGCAGATACAGACATCCAAGAGGTAGAGGTCAACCACAAGGTCCTTACAGGCCTCGACAATGGGGTGCATCAGGCCAGAAAGAAGGAGAAGACAGACCCCAACCATATAAAAAACAGCCCCCAATGACTTACCAATACGGCTGCCAAACAGCTCTCTCTTGGCAGCCCCCTTGGGAGGAAAACTGGCACTTTTCTATCACAATTGGCATATGATCAAAGACAAATGGGTTCTCAACATTGTATCTCAAGGTTACAGATTCCACTTTCACACTCTGCCAAGGTTAAAAGGAATGCCAAATCTGCCACCAAATCAATGGGCAGAGGCTCAAAAACAAATTACAGGACTCATGGACATGAGAGCTATTCAAAAGGTACCACCACAGGAGCAAGGACAAGGATTTTACTCAAGACTCTTTCTGGTTCCCAGAAAGGACAAAGTCTGGAGGCTCATTCTGCATCTTTCTTCTCTAAACACTTACCTGGATGTTCCGAAATTCAAAATGTTGACACTACAGCAGCTTTTTCCCATGCTGGGCAAGACAGCTTGGCTCGTAACCTTGGACCTCAAGGAGGCATACCTGCATGTCCCTATCAGACAAAACTGCAGATTCATAGCTGGTTCAATGCACTGTCAATTCTCTGCACTGCCCTTTGGCTTATCTACTGCGCCCAGGGTATTCACAAAGTGCCTGGCATCAGTAATTGCATTTTGCAGACAGAAAGGAATTCAAATTTATTCATTCCTAGATGACTGCCTGATTCAAGCAGAGAGCAGGGACATTCTTCTAAAGCATCTGGCATTTGTAAAACAGTTATGTTGCCTAGGGTACACAGTAAACAAAAAGAAATCAAAACTAGTCCCCTCACAAGAGATAATATTCCTGGGTGCCAGCTTGAATACAACGGCCCAGATGGCTTATCTCACACCAGACAAGCAAGGACAACTGACTCACTATTTTTAATTGATGGCAACAAGAACCCATCTCCCTGCAAGAAAAATTCTGCAGGCCTTGGGTTACATGGCATTTTGCATACTACTAATTCCATATGCCAGACTGCATATGAGGAAACTACAATGGTACCTAAAGTGTGTCTGGTCTCAACACTGTCAAAGTTTGGAAACAGTTATACTATTAATTCCTTGCCTTCAACAGGAGTTTCGATGGTGGGCTCAAGCTTGTCACCTCAACAAAGGACAGCCTTTTATTCAATCCACAACCAGGCAAACACTGACAACAGATCCATCGGATTACGCCTGGGGAGCACACATGACAGGAAAATGTATTCATTGCAAGTGGCCCACAGAACAAAGGCATCTTCACATCAATCAAAAAGAGATGCTAGCTGTACAAAATGCCCTTATAGCCTTCAAGGACCTGCTGCATCCAGGACAACTACTACTAAAGACCGACAACACCACAGTTATGTGGTTCCTAAGCAAGGGGGCACTCACTCTTATCCCCTCTGCAGACAAGCCATGACCTTGTGGAACACAGCTCTAAACTATCAAGTTAATCTGCAAGCACAGTTCCTGCCAGGAGAGAAAAACACACTGGCAGACGACTTAAACAGAAACATCATGGAGCCCCACGAATGGGAATTGAATCCACAAATATTCAGAATGATAACACAAAAATGGTGGAGCCCGGACATAGATCTGTTTGCATCCTCAATGAACTGCCAGCTACAGAAATTCTGCACAAGGACTTTCCATCCACAAGCATAGAAGGTGGATGCCCTCTCATTCAGCTGGAAAAACCTACAAGTATATGCTTTCCCGACACTTCCTCTCATTCCAAAGGTACTCATAAAAGCCAGGCAAGAAGAGCCAAAGATGATCCTGATTGCACCAGACTGGCCACGCCAGCACTGGTACCCAATCTTAAAGAACTTAGCACAAGGACCACCCTGGATTTTGCCTCAAATACAACATATGCTGACTCAGCACAACAATCAGATACTTCACAGCCAGCTAAAGACTTTAAAACTGGCTGCATGGAAGATTCATTAGTCAAGCAAGCAATGCCTCTCTCCAAAGCTGTTATGGATGTCATTCTGTAGGCCAGAAGGCCTAGTACCAGGAAAGCCTATTCGGATAAATGGAAGAGATTCTGTGCCTGGAACCAGACTTACAGCCTTGACCCTCTTGTCCCAAATATTCCTCATACTACAATATTTAACTGAGATGCTGGACAAAGGCCTCTCCTTTTCTTCCATCAAGATCCACGCCTCTGCCATCTCTGCTCATTATAACACGGATCCACCAATTTTCTCTAATCCTTTGCTAAAACAGTACCTCAGAGGGGCTAAAAACATAAGACCGCCCCATAGAGCACCTACTCCAACTTGGGACCTCAACTTCGTGTTGGAAAAATTAACTTTACCTCCTTTTGAGCCAGCTAACACAGCAGATTTAAAATATATCTCTTGGAAAACTGCTCTGCTCCTGGCAATAACATCAGCACGAAGAGTTTCAGATTTACAGGCACTAATGGCAGTCGAACCTTTCATCATTTTCCACAAAGACAGGGTGTTTTTAAGAACTAACCCTACATTTATGCCAAAGGTGGTATCAAGTGTGGCTCTAAACCAAACTATTCACTTACCAACTTTTTATCCAAATCCACAGAATAAAGGGGAGAGACTACTGCATTCTTTGGACATTCACAGGCAGTTATGCTTCTACTTGGACAAAACCAAAGCTTTCAGAAAATCTGAGCAGTTATTGGTAGCATATGCTGCAGAAGCACAGGGAAAAGCCATTTCAAAACAGACTATTTTAAAATGGATAGGACACTGTATACGTTTCTGCTATACACACCATGGAAAACCTGTACCTAACAGCATTAGATCTCACTCCACCAGGGCAACAACCACTTCAACTGCCTACCTCAGAGGAGTACCTACCAAGGACATTTTGGAAGCAGCAACTTGGAGTTCTGTACATACCTTCACCAAGCATTACCATCTGCCTCTATACTCTAAATCCAGAGCTGGCTTCGCCACTGCAGTGCTGCAGGGCCTTATAGCCACCCCTAATGCCTTATAGAACCAGCCACCCTACCTCAGCTTTGGGATTCTACCCAAGTGTAATGACTGCAGCAGTGTAACACGATGAACATAGTACAGTTTTGTACCTGCCATAAATGTAGATGTTCATGTGTATACACTGCTGCAGTCCAGGTTACCTTCCCTCCTACCCGTCTTACTTGCTGGTACGTACCTATGTCTTCTACCCTTTACTACCTATGGGGAGTATTTGCTGTTAACTGAAAGTTGTTGATTGCTTTTCTTATGTATGTTTTATTAGCAATTTGAATGGCCTACCTTTTTGGGGGCACCTGACATCTGGGGCAAGAAAAACTGAAGAAAATGGAGTCAGCTGCATCTTATATACCCCTGTCGCACTGACGTCAGGGAGGAGGCGACAGCAACCAATGCCGGACCAAGACTATGGAACTCAGGCCTACTGGGGAACCGCCTGACGGCAGGATAACCCAAGTTTAATGACTGCAGCAGTGTATACATTCGAACATCTGCATTTATGGTAGGTACAAAACTGTACCTTTGGAATCCGGTCTTGCCCAGAGGTAGTTGCACTTGGATAACGTCAGATGCATTATGCTGAGCAAACTAGCCTGAAGGTGTGGGTATCCTTAATGAATATGGACATGCTTCCACCTTTAGTGTTTCGGTCCAGGTTAGGTGGCTGAAAGGTGTGGTATGAATTATAGCCTGGTAATGCAGGGGTGCTCTCTGGAGCCCTGAATCAGGTCTCTGTCACTGCACAGATGTCTTTGTTCTCCAGTTTAAGGAGTGCCTCGAGTGAATGCATTTTGAGGTTTAGACTTCTAGCATTGAGTAGCATTACCCACAGATTTTGCTTGCTTGTACCTGTTGCGGTGGTGAATTTGTCATTTGAACCTTGTCTAAAAAAGGCACTATAGGGATGGCAAGAGCCTTAGCCAGTATCTGGAATCCCAAGGGCGACAGGTGCAGGCCATCTCTGACAAAGCATCATGGTCTGTTGATCATGTCATCCCAGGCAGACAGATACTGGATCCCCATAGAATGACACCTGAAGCTTAGCCAATTGTTGAAGTAAATCATTTTGTCCTTGTACTGTGGCATAATTCTGGGTGATGGAAGGATGCTACTCAGGGCTAGGGTCATACCTGCCTGGGCTACAAGATCGGAGAGCTCCTCCATGTCTCCTTTCATGTAGTCTGGGGAGGTACGTCTCAGGTCATTCACACCAACATGGACAATGACAGAGTCATGTTTGTACTTGTTGTGGAGTGACCTGAGTGCGTGCATTATGTGGAGTTTCCTGGCAGCTGACAGTAA
Organism: Protopterus annectens; assembly: GCF_019279795.1. Classification (NCBI taxonomy): domain Eukaryota; kingdom Metazoa; phylum Chordata; order Ceratodontiformes; family Protopteridae; genus Protopterus; species Protopterus annectens. The sequence goes on from NC_056729.1 coordinate 1,214,741,087, forward strand.
CTTTCTCCTTGTTTAGCTTGGTGAGTGGAACATCAGTGTGCTTGACTATAGAGTCACCTATGACTAGAGTGTTGGGTACGTTGTTATGCCTTATGGGTTGTGGTTGACTGGCACACTGAGTTTGTAGGCTGTGTGTGATTTGGGTTGTGTTGGGGGGTAGAGGTTGCATGCGTTTCTGCTTTGGAGGTCTCTGTTGCTTGAGCAGATTTTTATTGAGAGCCTCAGCGAATGTAGGTGTGTGTTTTGTGTTGCCATGTGTGTGTGTTTTGGTGGTGTAGGTTGTGAGGGACTATGTGATAAGTGTGGTGTGGTGCAAGTTTTTACCTTCTCCTCTTGACTGTCTAGTAGTCCAGTCTAGGGTGAAGAGAGCTTTGCTTCCAGTTTGGCTATATAAGTGCATCTCTCACAGTTTGTAGTGTTGGGTGGTGGAAGGAGAGGGCTGTCTGTGTACATGAGGCAATTGTTGCATTGCCCCAAGATACCCAGATTCATCAGGTAGATAGGAGAAAACACCGGGAGCTGACCCGTGACCTGCGTGGATAGGTGCTTATTTATTAAGTACTAAGAACTGTTTTTCTCTAGACAAGTAAGGAAAGTTGAGTGTTGTAATAATTTGTAGCTTGTTTAGTGCTTACGATGAGTTCTGAACAAATGCTGAGCTCAAAGAAACAGATTTGGGTGCTAAAACTAAAAGAATGGCTAGTTTCTCTAAGGGAAAATTTGAAGAGCAAATTTTATGGCACCAGGAATAGTTTAACCCTAGCGATGCGTAAAGTGTATTTTTTTTAATATAACAGTAGCAAATGAGCAAACTGATTTAAACAAATTAACCAATAAAAAGCTAAAAACTTAGCCCTGTTCTGGCAGTCTTTGATCAGACAAGTTCTAACTGCACACTCCTGCCACTAGGGTGCAGGGGAACCTTCTCCAAAAAAAGATGGTCTGGATTAGTGCTCAAGTTATACAAACAAAGCTAGATTCAGCAGGTCTGAATTTAGTCTGTGCTATAGCAAACAAGGCGTACCAATTTCGGAAAGAAACAATTCAAATAAGCAGACACAGTAAGCCTTTAACCAGAAACTCCCAGCTCAGAAGGGCAGAATCTACCCTTTCCTCCCACAAGAGTGCAGATCACACCTTCTTAATGTAAAATAACTGGCCTGAAGCCCAAGTGCTTAAACCAGGACTAATACACTCTTAGAATAACAGACACTAAGCCTTCAATCAGCAATTCCCAACTTAGAAGGATGTAAGCTACCTGTCCTGCCACAATAGAGCAGACCACAAGCCTTCTTTTTGTAAAACAGCTGGTCTGAAGCCCAAGTGCTTCAACCAAAGGCTTAGCATAGCAGTTACAATTTAATTTGGAAGACTATTTGTTGAATCAGCTCATTACCCCGAATGTGTTAAGATTGTTTGGTAACAACAACCCCGTCATTCCTCCTATATTCGGTATTCCCAAGATCCATAAGAATATTCTTAATCCACCTTTTTACCAGTAGTCTCAGCCAGTGGCTCCAAAACCCACCCTCTGGCGGTCTGTGTGGACAAATGAGTGAAACATGTGGTTGATAAAGTAGCCCATTTGCTTAAAGATTCTTGGGAATTCTTAGTATACCTTAAGTAAGAAATTTGGTCTAAGGAACATATCTTTGTAACAATTGATGTGAATGATTTTTTTTCCGTTATACCGAAAGATATTGGTTTGAAATTTTTTGAGGCGATGTTGTTTCTGCATTCATCACTACCTAGCGAGTAAATCACCCTTTTGGTTGTTAATGGCACTTGTTTTGGAAAATAATTTTGTGTTTTTCGAGGGGGAATACTTTCAACAGATTAAAGGAGTAGCCATGGGTGCAGTATGTGCCCCTGTTTATACCAACCTGGTTCTCCTAGAGTGGGAACACAAATATGTTCTTAACAGTTGTTCCACAAAGAACTTACATTTATATCTGCGGTACCTGGATGATTTTTTTTTTTATTTTGTGGAAAGGTACCAATGAAAGGTTGGATGATTATTTGAATTATATCATTTGGACTACGGATTATTTCAAATTTATCTACCACAGCCATCCCTCACAAATAAGCTACCTCGATACCTTGGTTTCTCATGACACAGATGGCTTTAAGTCTAACATTTACCGTGAGGACACTTTTTGTAATTCATATTTATATTACAGTAGTTGTCATTCTTGCACACAAAAGAAAAGTTTAAGTGACAAGCCATTCGGGTGGCTAGGATGGCTTCCCAACCTCACAATGTGTTAACAGAATTGGCTACACTAGCCAATATATATTACGCTAGGGGTTACCCCAAAAACTGTGGTGGATAGTATTACTGGGGAAGTACACCTGGGCTGGAATACCAAATACAAACCCCTTTTGGGTACAGGGTTGCAAAGTACGGGTAGTTTTAGTGGCACATCCATATTTGAGAAGGCATATGTTGTTCAATACAATCCACATTCTAATGATATTAAGAACGCAATCAGGAAAAATTGGTGCATCTTTAAAACCAACCCTGATATTTACAACCTATTGGGTGAGCCAATTTTTGTGTGTAAAACTGGTGCTAATTTTAAGAAACTTTTTGAGCAAGTCCAGGCATAGTGAGACAAAGCAGGGCACTGTCCCGTGTTGCAACTGTAGACAATGTTCCTTCATTTTAAAAGAAACCGAGGTTATTTTAAACAATGCCATGAAATCTAAGGTAGTGTTTTTAAAGGGTAACTGCAACACTAACAAAATAGTGTACCTTGCCAAGTGTGAGAGCTGTTGTAGTTTCTATATAGGTAAAACGGAGCGGGAGTTGAAGACCATAGTTTATGAACATGTTTGTTTGGTATTATTGATCAGATAGTTTTGGACCCTAGGGGAGGTGATTGGAAGAATGTATTACATAACAAGGAACTCTGTTGGCAGCTCAGGTTAGCTGCCATGTTACGCCCAGGGCTAAATGATACTGTCTCTATTGCTTCAGCCTTAAAGATCAGGTCTAATAAAACTATAGGCTTATAAAGCATTGTTTTATTTTAATTATTTATACTCCTCTTATTGTGGCACATGATGTTTATCTTATCTGTGACATTTGATATTTCTCTCTTTTTAGTTAGGCACAGAGTATGTCTATAATTATTGTAATATTACTTTAATTCAGTTATTTTACTGCGGTGGTGGTTCTGCGGTAGCGTTGTTGCCTCACAGCACGATGTTGTCCTGTTCGATTCTCAGCTAGAGCATCTTCTGTGTAGAGACATGTGTGAATGGGCATACCTTCGTTGAAGGTTGTGCATCAGAGCTGGCATCTCGGCACGTAAAAATCTACTGCCAATCATTAGCGGACCGGAGTTCTGCTGAGGCGACCCCTAACTGGGAAAAGCCGAAAGACACAACAAAAACAACTTTAATCCAGTTATTTTAATTATGGTTTGATTGATTAATTCACTAGGTGGTGTATGTTATTTTAATTATGGTATGATTGATTAATTCACGAGGTGGTGTATTTTAGTAAAGTTGGGTATGTGCATGCTTTTGTATTCTGATAAAGTCCTTGCTTGATGTGGGATGAAAGCGCTCAATACTTTGCTTTTGATAAAGGAATTTTTTTTATGCATTGGGAACCTCTTTCAGTGCATTTGTTACTTTTGGTTTACTGGTTTCTTTTGCTCACTGCACCTTTTGGAGTTCGTTCCTCTTTGGCTCTGTCAGAAACCTCAAGTGTAACGCATAGCAGTGTGCTGAACTGATTGTTAATGATGCCAGTTACTGAGCCTGGCAGTGTAGTAAACCTATTGGCTGACAAGTTCAGATGAAACTTTACCCCCACTCAACCCCCAAGAAAACCTCTTAAACCTAACCCCTGGATGTGCTTCCTAAGTTGAAGAACACAGCCTGAATGGGCCCTGATAATACCCTGTTATGCCTCCTGTGTAGTTTAAAATGTGACCTCTCCGGGTCCTCTGGATCACTATTTAACTTTAGTCTTAAACCAAGCGCTGTGCCATGAGAATGGAGGACTACAGCTGTCACCCCCCTTCACAAGGGAAGTACCATAAACAGATCCAGGAAATCGCAGATTCATTAGTCTGACTAGTCATATTTGCAAATCTATGGAAAGAATCATCATAGAAGTAATCAAGACAAGTATTGGAGACTTCCAGATACTGGATCCATCCCAGTCTGGTTTTGACAAATGAAGGTCATGCCTACTAAACCTAGTGGACTTGAAAAGGGTCGGCAAGGCAATGGATGAGGGTGAAGCTGTGCTTTTGCCTACCTTGATCTAGCTAAGGAATTTGATAAAATGACCCACTCAGGCATTAACAAACTTACGGAACTAGGCATAAACGTCTTTATAATGGTCTGGATGGCCATCTGTCTCACATATAGGACCCAGAAGGTTAGAATCGGTGATGTCACTTCCACAAGGAGGCTGGTTACCAGCAAAGACCCTTAGGGTCTGATGAAGACAGAGTACAGTGTTAGGATGACTTCCCTGGGCCTAGATGCCCACTTCTCTTTGGCATCTACCTCTTGGATGTCAAAGGCTTTTGGCTGACCAAGTTTGCAGATGATTGCAAACAGAGGAGTCATAAAATTACCCAAAGAAGAAGAAAGCACCCTACAGAGAGGGCTAACACAGGCAAATATCTGGTACCAAAGTCGCAACTTAAAATTCAAGGCCAAGAAATGCACTGTAGGACCCTTTAGGAAGTCGACCACCCTGGGAAACAGTTTCATCAGTAAAACACCCATAACAGCTGACAGGTTCACTTCAGAGGATCGAGTTTCCGAAATATCAAAACTCATATGATCGAGACCATATGTTCTAGATTTCAGAAACTTGAATATCTGAAGGGGGGGGTTAACTAAGTTTTGAGTATGTTAAGTGAGGGATTTTGCAGGGGGGCAAGCCTTCTGCACTCCTGCTACTTAAATATACTAACTCTGAGATTGCGCTACAACAGGGGACAGGGTAATCGCCCATTCCGTAGTGTCTGTAGAAGCACAGACATTTCCCTATTCCCCACTGTAGCGTGATCTTGGAGTTAGTATATTTAAGTAGGGGGTGTGTGGGGGTGCGGGGGGCTTGCCCCCCCCCCTGCAAAAAAGTCTGAAAATGTGGGGGGGGGGTTGGGGTTTTTTTTTGTTTTTTGGTTCAGTTCTGATGCTTGAGTTTCTGAAATCTCGAACATATGGTCTCGATCATATGCGTTTCAAGATTCTGAAACTCTTATCATCTGAAGTGAATCCCAGCTAACATGCTAGTAAGGGATTTGGGAACTCGTAGATAGTAACCTAACCTTCAACTAATATGTGTCCAATGTAGTAAAAAAATCCTTCTATGTTAGACATGGCATCTAGGTCCGAGGAAGTCATCATACCACTGTACTCTGTCCTCATCTGACCGATCATAGATTATAATGCCCGCTTTGGTATGTATCTGACCAGACACATGTAGCAACTGGTGCATCCATAAAGGTTCCTTACAAAAAGAATACATGGAGTAAACACAATGTCGTGTGGATCTCCTCAAAGCCGTATCACTATACTCTCTTTTATAGACTACTGAGGTGCCTGGCATATAAGGCATACTTGACCCTGCTGAGATGAACCTTTTGCACATCTGCAAAACAAACTACATCAAAACTACTAGATTCAAAGACCTAAATTTTGCTTGTGATGTAAAAAGGACATGTTGGAGAGAGAGATATACATCTCGGAGAATTCACATTCTCTGGAATAGGCTCCCCAGCCATGTGAAGCAAACTCCCTCCCTTACTTTAAGTATAACGTGGACCAGTGATTTGGGAATCAAAATCCATCCCCTATTCTGGCACCTTTGTCCCTGATGGAGAGAGGCAGTCAGTAGTTCATGTCAAAACCAAAAATCGCACCCTATGTAAATGTCTAAAACATAAAACTTGTGAGTTACATTTGGCTTGCATGGCTAGGCTTATAAAGTCTCTAGTGTTTATTAGCTTAGTGCACACCTGTAAACCTATGACCAAAACCCTTGGGAACCAATACCTGTCAAATTATTTTGGGAAGCATGGTTAGGTTTAAAAAGGCCCCTTGGGTCAATAGCCTAGTATTGTACTATGATATTATAGTACTTATATAATCACAGAAATAAATTAGAGAAAGTTTTGTCATGTACATATGCTACATATAGTGTGTATTGCTTTTTTACCAGTGTAGCAAGAGCATCGTAGTTTTCACAAGTGTATTGTTTGTTTAGAAAATATACCCAATATTGGTATTTGTATTCTGTGTGTATCTTGGAGTTTGCAGATTCATGGTTGACTTTTATTTACAAAGTATGTCCAGGGAGACCACTGAGAAGCTCAACAACTTCACTTATTACTGGCGGGAGATTGTGTCTGCCATTAAGGAAATTTTCTCCACATATCCCATGTGTAAATTTCCAGTTACCCATCTAGTTACCCAAACTGTTTTTTTTTTTAATTTTATAGGGAAGCTTGTTATGTAAGGGCAGCCTTTCCCAGAAATGGGAAATGTATTAGGTTAGTACTTGTTATGCCGTCTAGAATTGTTAATGAGATAGTACGGGTTTAGGTTTCTAGAGTGATTGTTTGCTTTACCACTGTGTCTATTTAGGTGAAAAAAGTTTCATATAGGTTTGGGTCATTCATAGCACAAAAGGCAAAGCAAAGGTCATTTTTTAGGAGTGTGTGTGAGTCTGAGTAGAGGGATAGGGTTTTATTCTATCAATGTAGCTAAAAATATTCAGGCTGTGATGATATGGGCAAGTGCCAACATAGCCAGCTGGAGTTTTGTAAAGGATCATATGTCCTGTAAATATCAAACTGATTTATACAAGATGTTTGTGTTACAAATGTATTAGAACTGTATGTCATTTGTGCAGCAAACTGCTTTGTACATATGGTTGTGCTGAAATTGTATTTCTGAGGTTTGCTTGTGTTAAAATGCATCTACTGTGCACCCTGCTGAAATGAAAAGAAATGTACATGTATTATTGCAACTGAATTACATGTGTATCTTTTAATAGATGACACTAGGACAGCAAAGGCTAACTTTAAGAAAAATAAGGAGAAATGTAAATGAGCTGTTAAACCATTAAAAGGCACCAGACAGTGCTGAATTGACTTGAGACACTGGGTCTGGGAAAATAGCCATTGTCCATTAGCTCAGTGAAAAGAGGGGTGGCCCCCCAGGCACTGCCATCCACACTGGATGTGTATTGTGGTCATCTGTGCTAAATTCCCATCTCTGCTTCAAACAGGAATACTGTGAGAACCTAGTGTCAGGTGACCAGATGCGGTCATTCTATCAGCCCTCTTAGAAATTGTATTTTAGATATTAAAAAGAGAAATTTCAGAATGTAGAGTATTCTGTTTGGGAAGCCTGACTAGAAAGTTACGTAACTAGGGAACAGTAAAACCCTCTTAGATTCAGTCATCAATATAGTGAAGCTTAGTTTAGAGAGTGTTTTCCTTTATTTGTACGAGTTTGTCCAGCAATGTTAATCTCATTATTTTCTGTGATTTGAACTCTGGTTTACTGTAAATATGTGTTCATTATTTTTCTGTTCTTTTTATTATTTATTATTGTACTTGCCGCGGTGGTGCAGCGGTAGTGTTGTTGCCTCGCAGCAAGAGGTTCTCCCCGTTTGATTCTCGGCTGGAGTGCGGGGAGTGCTTTCTGCGTGGAGTCTGCATGTCCACCCCACAGTTGGGTGGGCATTCGAAAGATATGCGTAAATGGACGTGCCTTAGTTGAAGGCTGAATGTCAAGCTGGCACCAAGGCGTTTGTGAAAATCTACTGCCAATCATTAGCGGACCAGAGTTCCGCTGTGGTGACCCCTAACCAGGAAAAGCAGAAAGACAACAACACAACATTAAATATATTTTAAAACTTTTTTCTGACTGCTCCTTGTAGAAAGTAATTAACCTTTGAGAGTGCTTAAATATTTGGTGCCACTGTGGGCCACTCCAGAAGGCCTAGCCATCTTGGTGAACTGCTACCATTTGTAATTGTATTAATGTTACACAGTATAATTGGACACCTTTTGTTAAGGACCTTAGACTAGCTGATTGGGGAGTGTCTGGTGGTGGCGATAACTGCCTTATAATCTGGGCAGAAGGGGGCACAGCTAGTAAACCTGTGCCAGCCTTTCCCAGGCTCTGTGTGTGTGTCTGCAAATCAAATCTCACTGTGTGTGTGTGTGTGTGTGTGTGTGTGTGTGTGTGTGTGTGTGTGTGTGTGTGTGTGTGTGTGTCAGCGGGTCTATGACATGGCATCGAAAAGGCCCTTCATCGAACGGCTTAATAATCGAAAATTGCATTAATAGAAGTCGATTTTGTGGGGGGCTGTGCCCCCTCCCCCCACTGAATATGTATACCAACTCTGACATAGCACTACAGTGAGGAAAGGGCAAATTTTCTGATCTTCACTATACCACAATCTCACAAAAGTGACTTCTATTAACGCAATTTTCGATTGTAAAGCCGTTCAATGAATGGTCTTTTCGATGCCATGTCATAGATCCGTGTTAGCTACCAGCTACTTGGGGCAGACACACAAAGCACTGGATTTACAGAGAGGATGCTGGAGGACTTGACTTGGACACTCAGTTGAAGACCAAACCCTACAGATGTACCAGTGGGTGTCTTATTGGGGACCTGGTGGGAGACGGATATAGAGATATCCAGACCCCGAGCTGTGCGTGTTCCATGTGTACTCTTAAGAGAAATTGTACTTGATGCAGAAAGGTCTGTATCTAGAAACACTGAGTATATCCATTTTTATTCCAAGTACATGTCCCTCTCCAGTATCAGTGGTGAGGATTCAGGCTCCTTGATTACTGGCCCAGGGTAGGGACGACATGTATTGGTGGCCATCACATATTGGTAGCATCACACAGGCCTGATTTTTTATTTATTTATTTTTTTTTGTGAGGAAACTTTGAGATCTCTCAGTTTGGTTCAAGTACTTAGTGACGTGCATGCTAAAGGGAATATTATAGTCAGTGATGAGCCTATTAAGAGTAGAATAAAGTCGCACTTTAATAACTTTGGACTTTGAGATGATGCCACGACAGATAAGTTGTGTAAGAAAGGATTTTCTAACCACCACAAAGACATGCTGGTCAAAAGAGTGAGTGTTATCAGCATAGGTGCACAGGCACCGGATGACTGTTTCAGGTTTAAGTGAAATATCTAAGTAAGTGGTGGTAGTGATGGTAGATATAGCAGAGGATGGCTGTACTGCATTTTTTTAGCACTGAAGACAAGTTCATGATCATCACACCAAATGTTTGTTTGGTCTGTGCCTTGCTGGAGAATTTTTTGTCCAACCCTTGTTGAAAATTTTAAGCCTGGATTATCAGAATGGAATTTGGTAATTGCCACCAGTTTGCAGTCATCATCAAACTTGGTTAGCTGTCCATTGATATCTCTCATGCCAGACCAATACCTACCAAAAAGGAAGGGGACCCAGAACAAAGTCCTGTGGGGCACTGCTGGTCACACTTGTCTTTGTAGACAACCCTGACCTTAGCAGTATATGTTTTGTCAAATAAACCAATTACCTATCCAGTGAAGTATGTATGGATTGATATTGACTTAGGAGAGTTATTTGTGGAAGACCTTGGCAAGATCCAGGTAGGCAAGATGGACTGGATGCCCCTCATCCATGGTTTCATTAACCCATTCTAAGAAGTCATCCAGGTTGATTAGGCATGAATTGCCTTTTGCAGAATCAGGCTGGTATGTATCCCAGTGATGCATGATCGTCTGAGACAGAGCCCATTTTCAGTGGATGCCTGGAGAAAAACACTCTGGACACATGATTTTGGAATGTGGGAGGAAACCAAAGCACCCAGATGAAACTTGTGCAAAAGCAGGGAGGGCATGCAGATTTTGCACAGAAGGCACCCCAGCCGAGAATTGAACCAGCAAACCTCTTGCTGTGAGTTGACAATGCTAACCACTGCACCAGTGAGGCGCCCAGTGGGTACAGTACCATGAGGTGTAGTATTGAAAGAGGGGATAGTAAAAGAAGTAGAAGTCTGAGTGTAAGTGCCTGGCATACTGGTGTGCAGAGAGTTGATTAAGGGAAAGAGACAGAGGAAGCTTAGTGATAAGTTACCACAGGGGGAGGAGCCAAAAAGAGAGGGTGATTAACTGTTAAGTAACCTCCCCCCCCCGCACACACACCGAAGAAGCATTTGCATTATGCTCCATTAAATAGATAGTGCTTTAGTTCTAGATGAATTTTGAGGCATGTTGTTGAGTAGTACAGAGAACAAGTGTTGTGGAATGTAGTTTATTGTACATACATACATGCAAATATTTCAGGCATGGGCAATAATGCCCTTCTAGTCTGCCAGTTTACCAAAACAGTTATTCCCATAATAAGTGTCCAGGATGTTCTTAAAAATATCTAAATGAGTACTTGCTTTAATGCAGTTTGTAGTCTGTTCCATGCAGCTACTCTCTGAGAACCAACATTACAGCTCTAATTCATATATAATGCCCTACATAGGTTGTCTGAGTCTTCCGGCAAATATGGGAAAAGATTTATAAGTTGCTAAGTCTGTAGAAATGTGATACTGTTAAGAGTGAATGAGTGTGTAGGAAGATTAGGTTCTTTTTTGAAGCTGATGCAATGATTGGATGTACGTATTCTAATTGTGTGAGGAGAACCTCTTTGCTTGTGTAGAGGCTCAATGCAGATCACTGTTGTACTCTGGTTAACTTAACAAGCTGTTCTCCTTTCTGGAGAGAGAGAAAAAGGAAATGTCTATTTAATCTACTGGCACATTTCTAAATCTTCCATGTTCACATTTGATTATGTTGGGTTTAACTGTATTGCATTCATTGTATATCTGCACTTTTACCTCCTTCCATATTTTATATGCAGACTGACTTTCTAAGTATGCCACCTGTAGTTTTGCAGTGGAGAAATTCTCATGTAGGCAAAATTTGAATCTTAGATTTGGTTTCTATTTTGCATTAGCCATTTTTATAATGGACAGGGAGCATGTCTCCTTAATTGTTCTGGTTACTGTAATTCCTTTAGAGAAGGCTTTTTTCCTTAATTTTAATCAGAGCTTTCCTTGCACAAGCATTTTTGGCATCTGTCAGTTTCAGGTTGATCACAGAGTCTGTCTGGACACCTCTCCTAGGATTCGGAAATGTTTTTTGCTTTATGTTAAACTTGGTAAGTAGTTTTGCATGAAGAGTGGCCATACACAGATTGAGTGCAATTCATAGACATACCAAGCTTAGAATCCAGAGAAATTCCATGGTCTGCATTGTATGCAGATGGCATTGTAATGACATAGTAGTCAACATTATTAAAATGAGGGCACTAATGAATGCAAGTAAGAGTAACTAACATGTAGGAGTGATTCATAGACATGTATATGTATAGCACTGAGAGACAAACTCCTGAGTTGTTCACTACAGAAAAATCCTGGAGTTACGGTAGACAGGCCACAGATGCACATAAGGGGGAGCAGTGATGATAGTAAATCTGTATGCAACAGGCTGAATTCACTGCCTGTAGTCTTGGTGTTGCAAGTCATCACCCTCTGCAGTGCTGTGTCATCCATCCTTGCTTGCTTATCATGCCCTCAACAGCACTTAAATTATGGACTGCTTCTGTAAGGAGCTAGTCAAGATGTGATGCCTTCCTATACAGGCCCATGGGATGCAAGAACATTAATCCCTGTGGATGTCAGGGTTTCTCTGGCTTTGATACTACTAACTACAGGGATGTTCCAGTTACCAGCAGGGGACACAGTAGGTGTATCCAAGTAATATGCCTAAAGGATATTCCTTCAATTCCTTGATGACATGCTACAGCTTGATTCCACAAACCACAGAGGAGAAACAGTCAACACCACGCAAACTTTTTATAATGTAACCCATTTAACTAATGTATTGGGAGCCAAAGACATCACCTGCATTACAGTAAAGGTCCCACCAGGTGAGCAGGGAAGAAGGTGCATCAGCCATAATGGTTTCCTCTCTGTCGACTGCCAGGTGGCCTGCATTGCATAGGGCATCATACGCAATGTGTCTGTAAGCCACTCACTCAGTAGGCATGAGTACATGTGCGACTTTTGTTGGTGGGCTCTGCGGAGTGATTTTACTCAGAGATATCTTATTGGCAATGTTGGATATGCCCTTGAACTATGGTTGATGACACCTATCAGAAGTCCCCAGACTATGGAGACCATGCCATAGAATGTCTGTAACTAGGTCACAGACCCATGTCAGCCAGATACACATTGACTTTGTACTTGCATAAGGAGTGAAAAAAAAAAAAAAAAGCACCAGTCACAATAAAGATGCAATGTATGTATGTGACACTATTCCGTTTACTGTCATTGAATGTGATCTGCATAAGTTCACTTGGATTAAAGCCTTTATGGCAGTTTACATAGCTTTTTATATGGAAAATAGTAAAGTATGCACTACTGGTTCCTGCTATACATAACGTGAATCTGATGAAGCTCTGGCAAAGGGTGAAAGCAGTAATCTCTTGTTTTAACATATTAGGCCATGGTTTAAAAAAGCAATACCAGCTTGAATCCTGCTGTCTTATTTCTAGTAAGAATGCAGAGTGATCTGTGACCCAGATCTTAGATAAGTTTTGATAGCAGTCTGTTTTAGCAATCCATTTACTGGTGACAAGAATAGTCATTGCTGTACTGTTAGATTTTCATTTTCCTGTTAAGTACTGGAAAGTGATATCTGACAAAATGGAAAATATACTACATGCAGTGCCAAGAGCGGGACCTCATAGCTGCTGAAGCAGATGTACCAAGGGTTCTCCAGTATTTGACATCGTTATTTGATACAGGCTTAGCATATGCTTTCATTAAAGTCCACTTATCTTCCACAGCTGTATTCCTATCTCTGGACTCCTCTTTGACTTCCAGACTGATACTGAAGCAGTTTCTGAACAGGGTTCCTTACACTTGGCCCCCTAAGAGATCAGTTGTACAACCCTGCAAGTTAACTTTCATGCTAAAAAAAGTGGCACATGTTCAACATCGGATCATTGTTGCAGTAGCCTGAACTGTTTGGGTAATATCCTGCCAAGGGTATGACCAACTGGCCAACTTTTCAAAGCTTGAAGGTGCCTTCCATTTGCTCTAATTGCCAGGAGCTCAAGCACAGCTCCCTGTGAAAGACAGAGCACCAAAAAACGTAATTGCCTTCTGGCCACCAAAGTGCACTCCCTCTGTAGTTTTAGTGTAGCTGATGTTTGGCTATTGTTCCTTTAAGACTGGGCAGATAAGATACGATATTCCCCCTGGGGAAAAAAGCTTTCCTGTAAATTATTTTTCTGAAGGGAAAGTGGGTTTCTGTGTGAAAACTTACTTTTGGTTAGGTAATGTTATATTTGAACTGTCTTTATATGTAAAGGAATGTTTTTTTTGTTTGTTTTTCCAGTGGGGAATGCTTAAGTGAAAAATGTGTAAATGCTTTTTCATTAATTTTCTACAAAGCTGTGTAGAGTAATTGTATTTCTGTCAGGGTAATGTGATTTAGGAGATGGTCTTTAAAAGATGTCATGTCAGACTTGACTTGGATGGTCACTTGCTTTACCGAGTGCTGCAGGCTCTGCTACCTTCCTTGCTGGTACTGTTTTCGGCTGAACCATGGAGAAGGTATCAGTCTCCTCAGTTCTTTCTTCCTCTGCCTGTAAGAAGTATATTTCTTGGGAGTCTTGGTTCGGCTGGTTCTACCACTGTCTCAGCCTCTGATGGATGAGACTGCTTGAACCACTCATTATTATCTCTGTTCCTGTGGTGTAGCACCTACTGCCACTAAGGACTGAGAGTTAATCATGTCCTTTACGGCTGTTCATTAGCCCTACTGTGCAAGGAAGAAACACCTTGTTGGTCTCAGGTGAAGTAGGGGTAAAGGTTTACTGCTTAGGCAAGTTAAGTGCTTGATTCCCCAGGGTAGAACCCTTGCTATGGGTCTGTATTTTTCTAGAGTTTCTTAGAAAAACAAAAAGGAGTGAGATGTGTGACTTTTCATGCTGTCTGTCTGTCTGTCAAAAAGATGTTCAAAATAAAGTAAAAAATGTTAAAGCTTTTTACAGCAGAAACAAAACAAAACAACAACAGGAACAGACTCAGTAGAAATATAAGGATATGGAACAAACAGTACAATGAATAAATAGAGGCACGCATGTAAAAAAAAAAAAAAAAAAATGTACCCACCACCATTATATAATATAAACTAAGTTTACAGGTTTCATAGTGCAGATAGAGACATGTAAAGTGAGCTATGTAGAGTTATGTAAATAGCAATGACATGTTGCATATAAATAATGTTTTACCCATTTAGGCTATGGGTTTGTTGTTCAGCAGTCTGATAGCGTGTGGGAAGAAGCTGTTATGGAATCTGGATGTCCTGCATATAATGCTTCTGTAGCAGTTTCTTGTTGGCTGGAGTTTGAACAGTCCATAAACCGCGTGGTGTATATCCCTCAATAGTTTTCGGACTCTACCATACCATCTGTTTGAGTACATGTCTTGTAGGGATTGAAGGTTGGAACCAATGATTTTTTGTCCTGTTTAACGATCTTACCCAATGCCTTCCAATCAGCTTGAGAGCAATTTCCATACCAGATAATGATGTTTGTCGGTACACTCTCAGCTGTGGCTGTGTAGAAGGTAAGTAGGACCTGTGGGGAAGGTTAGCTCTACAAAGTGTCTCTCCACTGCTGCACCATTGATGATGATAGGGGTGTGTGGCTTATTTTCCTTCCTAAAATTGATGATGATTTCCTTGGTTTTCCCAACATTTAGTGCCAAGTTGTTGTCAGTGCACCAGTGAATGAGTTGGTTCGCCTCTCCATAGGCCCCCTCATCTTACTTGATAAGGCCAATTACCGTGGTGTCATCTGCAAATTTGATGATTCTGTTTGACTGATGAGTAGCTTTGCAGTCATGTGTTAGAACTGTGAAAAGAAGTGGACTTGAGTATGCAACCGTGTGGGACGGTGGGTGTTTAGGGTGATGGTGTTTGAGTGATGTTTTCCTGCTCGAACTATTTGTGGCCTTTCAGTTAAGAAGTCAAGGATCCAGTTGCATATTTTGTTTTCTGTGCCTAAATTACTTCGCTTAGACAGCTGTTGCTGTGGAATTGCCGTATTGAAGGCAGAGTTGAAGTCTGTGAACAGCATGCATATGTAACAGTCCTTATTTTCCAGGTGGTCCAAGGTGTGATGGTGTTAAGGCTGTGGCATCCACAGTAGAACAATTTGGCCTGTATGTGAATTGTAAAGGATCAAATGTAGCAGGTAGGCAGGATGTTATATGATCCTTGACCATTTTTTCGAAACACTTCATCACTACTGAGGTAAGTGCAATTGGCCAGTAATCATTTAATGATGCTGGAGATGGTTTCTTGGGCAGAGGGAGGATGTCTGTGGTCTTGAAACATTTGGGCACTTTTTTCTGGCTGAGATGTATTGAAAATGTTTGTGAAGACTGGTGCCAGCTGATCAGAGCAGTTTTTAAGTAGCCTCCCTGGGACCATATCTGGACCGGCTGCTCTGCCTGGGTGAACCCTACATAGGTTCCTGTGTAGCTCTTCCAGGTTGAGGCATAGTGATATGGTATCTGCATTGGAGGGCAGCCTCTTTGGTGAGGTTCTATTTGATTCCTCAGGTCTACTGAAGTAGGTGTTTAGTTTGTTTAAACAGTCTGGATTATCATCAGAATGCGTGGGTGGTGGCTTATAGTCTGTGATATTTTGGATCCCTCTCCACAGCTGCCTGGGATCTTTCTGGTCAGTGAGGTATTTTTAGACTGTAGGCCTGTTTCGCTACTCTCACACCTTTGTTCAAGTTGGCCCTGGCCTTTTTCAAAGTGTCTCTGTCTCCAGCCTTAGTCAGCATTATGTGCTCTCCGTAATTCATATACCTCACTGGTGAGCCAGGGTTTTTGGTTGGCTCTGATGGGTTCTGTCCTTCGGGGTGGTGACATCTTCAGTACATTTTGTGATGTATCCTACAACCATTTCAGTGTACTCATCCAAATTAATACATTGATTTGTGGTGGCAGCCTCTTTAAATAGATTCCAGTCAGTGCATTCAAGCAGTCTTGCAGAGCTGAGACAGCGCTTTCAGGCCATATCTTTATTTGCCTCTTGAAAGGTTTTCCCCTTACTAGCATTGGTTTGCAGGTAGGGATAAGCATGATGGAAATGTGATGTGAGCTACCAAGATAGGTGTGGGGGGATGCCTTTGAGTGCCTGTTTGATATCTGAATACAATTGATCAAGTGTGTTATCACCTCTTGTAGAGAAATTTACATACTGCTGGTATTTTGGTAGCATAGTTTTCATTTTGGACTGATTGAAATCCCCAGGAAAAATGTTAACCACATTCTGGGTTCTTGTTTTTCAGATCACAGGCTAAGTGGTACAGACTTGGCTAGTGCTTTATTAGTGTTTGCAGTCTGAGGTATGTAAACTGCAGTTATAAAGATAGTTGAAAATTCCCAACTCCCTAAGCAAGTAGAATGGATGACATGTAATTGTAAGGTATTCAATGTCAGCTGAGCAGTGGCTAGTAACATTGTTTTCACACTCGCTGTTGTTGCTGTATATACAGACTCCCCCGCCTTTAGTTTTGCCACTGAGAGCTTGTAACCTGTCTGCTCTGAATAAGGAAATTTTTGTCTATTTCAACAGCTTGGTCGCTGATATTTAAATTTAACCAAGTCTCATTGACTGTAATAATACAGCTGTTCCTTACCGTACTGTTTGTGCTAATGTCTAGCCTGATTAAGTCCATTTTGTTATCCAGAGATCTTACGTTAGCCAGCAGCATAGATGGAATTGTAGGCCTGAGTGGAGCTTTTCTTAATCTGTGCTGATAGCAACTCTGTTGCCCCTTTTCCTAGGTCTGTCCCATCTCATGTGCTTTCTCCACTGATTTTTGTTTATTTGAGATACAAAGCAGCTACAGCAGTCCGGATGAATCATCAGCAGTATTCACAGTTCATTAAATGATTCAGGCCTCACAGGGCCTCCAGACATCGGCTCTGCAAACCACTCGCACGATGAGCCAGATTCCAGAAGATTCAGCAGAGCAGAACAGAATGATCATAACACTTTCCCACATTTGAAAATTCAGTAAAATTTGTAAATCCAAGTAAATCCACTGCAGAAAAGGAGCTAGATTGAGTAGTGCATTTGCAAGCCAGAGTAGCAGCAGCAGCCACGCAGGGTGCCACTATTTTTTTTTTTTGGATGGGGATTTTTTCCCTTTTGGATGGAGAACTGGAAATTTGTCCTGATTCTGCACCTGTGTCTTTAATGGACACAGGCAGCCTTTAAATGGGTCAACTCCCAGGCCCCGGTCTACACTACCAAGGGTACCAGAACGTCTCAGAGATTTGGGATGTATGGCTAGGCTTAAAAAGGTGCTAGTGGTCATCAGCCTTGTGTACACCTATGAACCTATAAAGGTTTAGGCATGGGTCTAGTGTCTATTTCAGATGCATCTGTTCTGTGGCGTAAGGAATGCTGTTACTAGAATATTTTTTAAGTATGATTGGTGGGACTGATGATGATTATGGTTTTGTTGCAGAGATCATAAGGTTGTTTTTTTGGAGGGTTAATTAGTTTGTTTATTTTTGACACTTGTATACTGGGAAAGTCTGAATGGATAATTTTATATTTTCAGCAGAGTCCTGGGGAGAAAATCTCCACAAATAAAAGAACAGAAAGTGCATATATGTAGGCAAACACTAACATCATATTACGCACTGTAATCATACCTCTCAACCATACCAAATTGCTCGGTATTTGCCAGTTTTGAGGCCAAAATAATGGGGTGCCATGAAGTTTATTGGCACCTTCAATTCCTGATATTTGGAGAAAGCAAAGAAAGCATATTTTTACTGAAACCGTGGAAGTGTTAAAAAAAAAAATCAGACCAATCATGTGAAAATAACATAGGGAATAAAAATCTACTTAGTCCTTGCTATCTTTTAAATGGTAAGTCAAATCCGAGTAGTACCCTGTAGTGAAATCTCCTGCAACTGAGGATTGTCGGGATTCATTAGATGTTTGTTTGGAAGCTACATCTCTCTCGCGCACACACACACACACACACACACACACACACACACACTGCAGTAAGCTAGCAGCAGTTCTCCTGTGCAGCTTTGTCTTTGTCCAGTAGTTAAATTGTGGTGGGCTGGCGGCACTTCGCTGCTGACTATAAACATTAACTAAAAAGAAGGCACCCTGACTTAACTGTGCTGCAAAAGTCTGGTATACATACAACATGATTGCCCATCATTTCTTGTGCAATATGGGTCAGGTAAGGTTAAATAAAACAGTACTGGTGCTTAAAACTCTGAACCAGACAAATGGTTAACAGTAAGAGCAGTGAAATAGATGTGTTTTCTGTTTTAAAATGAAATATAGTCGGCAATAACAAAACTAGGAAAACAACAAAAATCGAACAGCGTCACCCACCAATGGAACTTGCTACATAACCGGTACATCCGTTCTTCCGTTTATTATAATATATAAGCGTTTTTGTTTTATTATTACTGTGAACTAAGAAGTACGAAAGTGCTTATATATTATAATAAATAGAAGAACAGACTTATCGCTTGTGACTGCAGTGCTGAGTTCCTTTGGTGGCTGTCCGTGTGTTGTTTTCTGTTTTATTCATGCTGTTTTGTCAAGACCAATGCATTACAGCTTGGATATGTGCAGAGTCCCCCTGTCAGAGAAAAAGTGCTAGTTGTTGCTTTCAGCTCTTAAGACATGCTCGGGTCCATAGGTTCATGTCATGTGTCATTGAGCAATTATTTTATGCAACATCCAGCTCCACCCAAGTCCCATCAGAAATGGTGTCCGTGTTATGTAATGTTCTTTTCTTGAAAGCATTCAAAGATGCTCAAGTAAGTTTGTTTACAAAGTTACTTTTCCAAGAATTAGAGGATGCCTTTTGCTCTGCAAGGTACAGGATTATATAAAATAATAAAAAAAAAAAAACATTTTTACTTGAGGGCTCTGTATGATGTTTTTAAGTTTTTACATAACCAGCGGTTAGAAGCAGTTCTTGGAAAAGATCTGGTTCTAGGAATTTTAAAAAAGTTAAACTTTTTTTCTGTATCTGGAGTGAATTAGGCCACGGTGGTATGGGGGAGGGTTAAATAAAGAGAGGGTTTGACTGCACAAGGTCTGATTTGATAAAGCCTTTGACAGACAGATCTGCAAAATAGCTCTCATTAAAGGAGAATGAAATTTTGATGTGTTTTCTTCCCTTGTAATGAAATATTCTAAGTGCTATGCTTGCATAAAGTAGATCAGAGTCTGATCCTGCATCAGTGCTGTCTGTGTAGTTATCTAGCTGCGTGTTTATTATGTGTGAATTGTACTGTATAACAAAGGTGGAATTGGTCTGTGTTGTCATTAGTGTTGAATATTAAAACTGCACTACAGAGGGCAGGTTATGCATTTTAGTAACTCAGCTTTGCAGACATTGGAGCCCAACCCTGACGCAGGGATACATGCTGGCTGCTTGCTCTGTAGTTTATTAGAGACAGTAGATGGGGTCTGCCCAACTAGAGATTCTGTTTGCATGCTGTTAATCCCTACTTCCCTGGTTTCTCAGCGTTTCTACAGATCTTGAAACCCAGAATGTGTGAACAATGGTAACTGGTCCTTTCTGTTTTGCTCTACAAACCCCCTTTTTTTTTTAAGAAATAGTTGTGACGACTCTGAGGCTTGTACTTGAATTTTGCACTAAGTTGGGGCCATATTTTGGTGGTCTGTTCTTCAGTTTGCATTTGAAAGTTGGTATCCCACAATTCTGTTAGAGTGGGCGGGGTTACAAAATTATGTATGCACATTTTGTGTTAATCACCATACAGATTTGTACCTATTTTTCATGGGCTTTTGTTCAACTTTTTGATGTTTCCTGCTTGAGAGGTATGCTATAAATAGGTAGATGGGTAGAAATATTGATACACATATGGCATGTTGAAGAATGCACATATACCAAATGTGTTGACATGATATTGGTAAGAGACTTTAATACTAATTGATAAAGCAAATAACAGAGTGGAAACTTCAAATAGTGGATTGCAAAGTTGTAAGAAGTTGGATTGGAGGCTAGATGGGAGCTGGCAAGCTTTAAAACAGTTGGGTGTAGGTGACTGAATTTTGAGCCTTTTGAGTTTGGTTTAAGTAGCAGTGATTCAGCTTCTTCAGCTGTGATTAATGTTAGAAAAGTGGCAACAAAGGATGATAATGGGTATATATGGTGTTGCAAACAGTTATTGCCAGTGTTGGATAAGCTAGATGAGAATTTATTGGGAATTTCTTGTTTTGAGTCTAAGAGGAATTGCTTGTAGTTTTCAGGCTGTGTGTGTGTGTGTGTGTGTGTGTGTGTGTGTGTGTGTGTGTGTATATATATATATATATATATATATATATATATATATATATATATATATATATATATATATATATCAATGGCATGAAGCACCTAAGAATAAAGGATGAAACCTCCCAGTGCCAGGGGCAGTTCAGAAAGTTTGTATGATGCCCCCTCTAGTTACCCCTCACACCCTGGTAATCTCTCCTTTGTTCTAAGCCACCACCTTCCCTAATGGCATCATGCTTTCCCTGACAGATGAGCTCAGAGAATATTCCTACAGGATTCCAGATGGCAGTCCCTTCCTCATCTTCTGGGGATTCCTTCTCATCCGGGAAACCAAGCTTTGTTCATTCAGTCACTTCTGGATGTTAATATTGTGTTAGTGGGTCATAGTACTTTTGCCTGCAGGCCTGAAAAACAAATGTTTTCTTTTTTAAATCAAGAATTTTCTGGTTTCAAAAAAGAAGAAATGTAGAGAACAGACCTAGAATCCTCCCTTGCTACTGTTAGTTTCATGGCAAATTTAGATTTAAAAGACAATTATCACATTCCAAATTGTATGTTTTTGTTTAAGATTTTGTGTGTTTGTCTTATCCTTTTGGGCAATACTTTTACACCAAGAGTATATGCAAAGTGTCTGGACCCAGTATTCGATTACTGCACATCTCAAGGCATTCACATCTTTCCATGTCTGGGTAATGGTCTTATTTGTAGTCTTTTTCCCCCAAATATTAAGATTCTTGACATGGGTCAGTGAGTGCCTTTTAAATATGGGGTTTTAGGTGAACTTTCTGAAATCATATTTCTTTTCTTTAGGCAGAATATATATTTTTTTCTGTGAATTGTTTGAATGCATTCCTAGGAAGAGAGTCATATTGGGATAGAGTAGAACTGTGCAAAAAAAAAACTTCCGGATCTTTTCCAGCAAAACACTGTCTTCTGCCTAGGAGCACCTCATGATTCTGGGTTTCATGGCCTCTGTGATCATGGTCATCATGATTCCTTGGGCCAAACTTTACATGAGAAAAGTCCAGTGGTATTCCTGGGCAGTGTGACCTCAACATCAGCACCCTTTATCCTTTCAAATTCTTGTGAAGGGATTTCTAAAAAGGGAGTTACAGTGGTGGGCAGGTCAAGTGTTTCTCAGTCCATGTCTCCCTTTCTCCCTTCCATCTCCTTGTCATTCTGTTACAGTCTATGCTCCCAACTGTGCTTGGAGTACTATATCAAAAGGGTTGACAGTGCAAAGTTTGTGAAACAAGGTCATACTTTTCTGATACTTGTTTCGAGCTGTTAGTGCTCTTTGGACTTTAAATCATTTCTGTTCATCAAGAACTCTGTAAGTTAGCATGTCTTATCACCTTTGCAGAATTGTCACGATTGTATGGGGAGGGTAGCATCAGCTGATTCATGCTTTCAATCCTATAAAGATGATGTAGCAGATAAGCTGATAAGGACAAGAATAGGCCCTCAACAATAAGAACAACTACTGGGGATCTTCCAGAAATAGATCCAGCTGTGGGGGAACACATCAAATAGTTATGTTTGGCTCTTTTCGAAAATGTTAACGAAATCCTTCCATAACGATTCTGTGCAGCAGTCCTAGAATGCAGATGGTTTCTCATTCCCATTGACGGGAATGTTCTTTTATGCCTTTCCACCATTTCGATACTAAGGGTTCTTATAAAATTTTAGGAGGACTCCCCACCAATAGTGGTGATATCTTCCTTTTGGTTTAGGCATCTTGGTTTTCCCTTCATTTGATACGGGCTAATGGCAGTTACCACAGATCCCCTTACTTTGTGGATTTACTCACACAAGACAACACCCCAACCTGTACATACTTCAATTAACTGCCTCGACTGTCAGTTTCAAGATATTTTAGATACCTTTTTTCCTGAAGACATGCAGCAGGCAGTAAAGGAGGGAAAATACCTGTTACTAGAAAGTCAGATATGGGTAAGTAGAGAAGATGTTTTTGTTTGTGCCGTACTAAGAACCAGGACCTTTTAAGGCCCAGTTGTCTCTAGTTCTAAATTATTTGTATGAGTTATTGTCCTCTGGCTGGTCTTGCTTTTCTGTCAGGTTCAATCTTTTGCCATTTCTGTGGATCTTTGTGTTCCACTAACAGCTAAAAATGCTAGTTTTTCTGAAAGAGAGCATTTTCCATAGGCTCATAGGCAAGTACTAGTCTAGCTGTCCTTGTGGGTCATTTAAAGTCTAGCTAATTTCACTTATGCTTGAATTAACCTATCCCATTTGGTTAGAGATTGGACTTAACCATCTTGTGCTTTTTAATTAAGTATTACCCCAAATGATAGTAACTGGGATCATATCATAGATAATTTGAGGGGACCCATGCATGGGGTAAAGCATTTAGGAGCTGCCTCTGCCCATTAAACAGGGGGCAGCCCTATGGTAAATTTTCTGTTTACTGCACATCTCAAGGCATTCACATCTTTCCATGTCTGGGTAATGGTCTTATTTGTAGTCTTTTTCCCCCAAATATTAAGATTCTTGACATGGGTCAGTGAGTGCCTTTTAAATATGGGGTTTTAGGTGAACTTTCTGAAATCATATTTCTTTTCTTTAGGCAGAATATATATTTTTTTCTGTGAATTGTTTGAATGCATTCCTAGGAAGAGAGTCATATTGGGATAGAGTAGAACTGTGCAAAAAAAAAACTTCCGGATCTTTTCCAGCAAAACACTGTCTTCTGCCTAGGAGCACCTCATGATTCTGGGTTTCATGGCCTCTGTGATCATGGTCATCATGATTCCTTGGGCCAAACTTTACATGAGAAAAGTCCAGTGGTATTCCTGGGCAGTGTGACCTCAACATCAGCACCCTTTATCCTTTCAAATTCTTGTGAAGGGATTTCTAAAAAGGGAGTTACAGTGGTGGGCAGGTCAAGTGTTTCTCAGTCCATGTCTCCCTTTCTCCTTCCATCTCCTTGTCATTCTGTTACAGTCTATGCTCCCAACTGTGCTTGGAGTACTATATCAAAAGGGTTGACAGTGCAAAGTTTGTGAAACAAGGTCATACTTTTCTGATACTTGTTTCGAGCTGTTAGTGCTCTTTGGACTTTAAATCATTTCTGTTCATCAAGAACTCTGTAAGTTAGCATGTCTTATCACCTTTGCAGAATTGTCACGATTGTATGGGGAGGGTAGCATCAGCTGATTCATGCTTTCAATCCTATAAAGATGATGTAGCAGATAAGCTGATAAGGACAAGAATAGGCCCTCAACAATAAGAACAACTACTGGGGATCTTCCAGAAATAGATCCAGCTGTGGGGGAACACATCAAATAGTTATGTTTGGCTCTTTTCGAAAATGTTAACGAAATCCTTCCATAACGATTCTGTGCAGCAGTCCTAGAATGCAGATGGTTTCTCATTCCCATTGACGGGAATGTTCTTTTATGCCTTTCCACCATTTCGATAGTAAGGGTTTTTATAAAATTTTAGGAGGACTCCCCACCAATAGTGGTGATATCTTCCTTTTGGTTTAGGCATCTTGGTTTTCCCTTCAT
This sequence comes from Protopterus annectens, assembly GCF_019279795.1. Classification (NCBI taxonomy): domain Eukaryota; kingdom Metazoa; phylum Chordata; order Ceratodontiformes; family Protopteridae; genus Protopterus; species Protopterus annectens. Next base: position 1,214,765,054 of record NC_056729.1, read on the forward strand.
TTGATACGGGCTAATGGCAGTTACCACAGATCCCCTTACTTTGTGGATTTACTCACACAAGACAACACCCCAACCTGTACATACTTCAATTAACTGCCTCGACTGTCAGTTTCAAGATATTTTAGATACCTTTTTTCCTGAAGACATGCAGCAGGCAGTAAAGGAGGGAAAATACCTGTTACTAGAAAGTCAGATATGGGTAAGTAGAGAAGATGTTTTTGTTTGTGCCGTACTAAGAACCAGGACCTTTTAAGGCCCAGTTGTCTCTAGTTCTAAATTATTTGTATGAGTTATTGTCCTCTGGCTGGTCTTGCTTTTCTGTCAGGTTCAATCTTTTGCCATTTCTGTGGATCTTTGTGTTCCACTAACAGCTAAAAATGCTAGTTTTTCTGAAAGAGAGCATTTTCCATAGGCTCATAGGCAAGTACTAGTCTAGCTGTCCTTGTGGGTCATTTAAAGTCTAGCTAATTTCACTTATGCTTGAATTAACCTATCCCATTTGGTTAGAGATTGGACTTAACCATCTTGTGCTTTTTAATTAAGTATTACCCCAAATGATAGTAACTGGGATAATATCATAGATAATTTGAGGGGACCCATGCATGGGGTAAAGCATTTAGGAGCTGCCTCTGCCCATTAAACAGGGGGCAGCCCTGGGGTAAATTTTCTGTTTCCCATCCTTAGGTCCAAGTTACGCTTGAATATGGACATGGGATGAGCTTTGTTTTATGTGGATGGGGCAGTCTGTTCCTTTAGCATTATTCTCTGCATTGTATAGCTGTCTGTCCAAATTGTTCTGTTGGCATTGCAGAAGATGTTTAGATCCCCAGACTATTTCTGATGCCATTTGACTTGCTGATGGGCAGTAAATTCATCAGTATTGGGTCAGAGGATGTCTTGTATGCCAGTCACAGATCATTTCTTAGTAGTCCGTAATAATGTCATAGGCCCTATACCCTAAAGACTTAGTATGGACCTTTTGGCCTCCATCAAATGAACACATCCCTTTGTAAGTGCTGCCTTATATTTCCTGACATCTTTGATTTGAGCTGTGGCTTTTATATTTAAACCAATTTTGACTAGGCTGTAGTTTTCTTGTTTTTGTTAAAATGCGTAAGGCCTGGTTTTGTGGGATTTTTATCTGAACCTCCCATTTGAGAGCACTTCCACGGGACATTTATGTTATGTTCAAAAACTTTACTATTGCTCATTTGAGCCTGGTGGTTCTTGGACTTGAAATATCTACTCTAGTGAACCAATTTGTTTAGTGTTTGTCACTTATGCCAATAAAATATTGGAGCTACCAGCCATTTTTTTGTCAATCTTCCTTGCATTACTTCCTGTAAAAGGTGTGCCACTTAGCAAATAAATAATTAAAAATAAATAAATAAAAAGGAGAGATGTCATCAGCAAATTAGATTAGTAGTCAGTGACTCTTTTTTCCTAAATATTCTGAACGTCTGTTTCACTGTGTGAATGTTGACAGGCATCTTATATTGTGGATAGTATCAAATCTTTCCACATAGGTGACCAGTTGTTTGTACCCTTGACTAAGGAGATCTGAGAATGTTTCTAAGCTCATCTTCCAATGTATTTAGCTAACTGTGTTAAATTCTGTTGCATTAAACATGGAAGAGCCTCTGCTTTCACCTCCCACTGCTCATTCTATTAGAACGTCTGCAGCACTTTTTTCTAATGCCACAGTTGAAGTTTGTGCAGCTGCGACCTGGTCTTCATTGAGCACATTTGTGTGGCTGTATAAGCTAAACATTTAATTCCAAGTCTGGGTCTTCCTTTGAGGCTGCTATCATCCATGGTAGGTTTGCATGATAGTAGCCACTTTGGAGGTTGATTTTTCCCTGAGGTTGCCAAAGATGGATTTATCATCAGATACGAAAGTCATGCATTACAAGACAGTAGGTTTGCATGAAGAAGGTCCATTTTGGTAGCATACCCTCCCTCCTCTGCAAGCAGCGTGTCTTTTCTTGAATTCACTCCTCTACCTGTGTTAACTCAGGAATATAGAGAAGAACTGGAGAGAGGGATGCGTGACACACACTAGGAAAGGATATTGTTCCATGTAGACTGGAAAAGTTTTATTTTCTAAGCCATCATAATACCTGTGCATCATTCCTAGAAGCTAACTAAAGATGGACTTTCTTCTTGCAGAGTCATTATCTGTATTATAATTATTCTGTTTAATTAGTCTATAGACATTCGTTCTGTCAATCATAATACTCTATTGTTGCTATTATCTATTAGTAATAACACAAAAATAGAATCAGTAGATCATTTGTCATAACAGAACACGCCGCATGAACCTCAGATTTGGTCATCATTTTCAACATATAAAACTCTGCTCATGCTACAGAATCTCTGAGATACTGCTGGGACAACCTTGGCTTCAGTGTACTTAATGTCTTCTCTCATTTATGCATCCCCATTTCTAACAAATCTGAATACCACCCTTAAAACTAAACTGGAAGCATGTTACAACAAAGTAGCTAAATTTGCCAGAAATATTCCCTTCAAACCATATCAATGTTTGCCACTGATAAAACTAAATTGGCTTAGGCTTCCTGCTTATATAGCCTGTACAGAACTTCTTACTGCCCACACCTTTTGCAAACACCTGATAAATGTCCTGTGTTACACAATACCCTGCTGTGCTCCTGTTACGATTTGGTACTAGACTGTAGGTATTTATATCCATCTGTAAATCAAACAGTAAAGCTGGAAACAAAGCGTACTCCCACTGTATCTCAAAACTCTGAAACATCAGTCCAGTCCACCTAAAACTGAGAGAGAATCATATCCGGAATAAAATTGTACTTAAGCTGCACCTTTGCTAGTGAAATAAACTTGCCAGGCTACTCATCTCTCCCAGCTTTACATAAGAACTAAAGCCATAAGGGTAAAGTCCTACAGAAACTACCTACTCTGTACTTGCACGTTTTACATATTGAATACTTGTAAATTAAAACTCTTGTAAATGTCTTGCTCCTTAGTAATATATCTGTACATCTTCTCACATTGCCTTACAGTCCTCTGCTCTCCCCTTTGTCCTGCTCATCTGCTAAAGTTTTTCTGTCTATCATAATCATCTAATATTAACCTAAAACAGTAAACAAGCTAGCTTACGTTTAGCTGTTCCCTGCCCATCTGGATGTTTTTCCTCTGCTTGAATACTGTTTTTTTCTGAATTTTCTTCTTAGACTTTTCAAAACTATAATCACTGTGCATCAGTATCTTCATAGGGTCGTAGGTATGTACTAGGCTAATGGCCCTGGGGCCTTTACAAGCCTAGGATTACCCTGGCATTGTGCCACCCAACCTTAGTTCCCAGTGCCTCTGTCGAGTAGCACCACTGGAGTTATCCCCGGGGTGAATTTTCTATTTCCCATCCACTCATCAAGATTTCTGTTGAGGAGGGTCGGCGAGGTGCTCAGCTTGACATGTATGGGAATTCTATTCCATAGCATGGGCAGTCTCTGGGTTATGAACTTGTCCCTCCAGTACGTTCTGTTGATTGTGGTAATGAAGTTGAGGTCTCTGGACCGTGTGGTGCAGAGGGATTGGGATTTCTTTAGATGTAGCATTTCTAACAGAGTTGGGTCAGACATGGCTTTGTAAGTCAAGCAAAGATTGCTTCTAAGTAGACGATATGAGACAGAATAGTTGGAGTTTTTTGAGTGTGTCCATATAGGACAAGTGTTTACGGCCTAGGATCCTCTTTGTGAAGTACTTTTGTGGCCTCTCCAGTTGTTGCAGGTGTCTAGTGAGGTACATGCCAAATGGGGCATTGTACTCTATGATTGGCCTAATGAGGAAAGAGTAGAGGGAGACAATGACCTCTTTCTTCCTGGATGCAAAACCCTTAGTAATGAGATGTGCCACATAGAAAGACTTTCTGACCACAGTGGCAATGTGGTGATCAGAAGAGAAGTTGCTGTCAACCTATGTTCCCAGATCTCTTATAATGCCTTCTGCATTCAGTGGACTACCATGTTGTATCTTTCATCTTTTCCCGGTTAGGGGTAGCCACAGCAGAACTCCGGTCCGCTAATGATTGGCAGTAGATTTTTACATACCGAGTTGTTAGCTCTGACGCACAACCTTCAACAAAGGTACGACCCATTCACGCATGTCTCCACACAGAAGACGCTTTTGCTGAGAATCGAACAGGACAACGTCTTACTGTGAGGCGACATTGTGGTAATTCATGGGAACCGGGATTTTCCCAAAGAGAATAATGACACATTTTTTTGCATTGAGCTTAAGGCCATGGTTTTGACACCAGTCGTTGGTCTCAGTGAGGCCATTCTGTAGGATGTATACATCACTTGGGGACTTAATAATAGCTCCCAACTTGCAATCTGCGAACTTTGTCAGCCAGAGTTCCTTTGTGTTGGTCTAGATTTCAGAGAAGTAGATACCAAACAGGAGAGGACCCAGGACCAAACCCTGTGTGACTCCACTCGTGACTAGTCGGCAGTCTGATTTGAGTCAGCTACTTTCACACTGTGGGTTCTATCTGTGAGTCAGTTTGCAACCCATGTAGTGATATAGAGGTTGATGCCTAGTTTAGTGAGTTTTTCTATGATTCCTGAGTGGGGAATGGTATCAAAGGCCTTGGCCAGATCGGTTGTATGAACCACCATGCCTTTATCCACAGGTCTGGTGACCGACTCAAAGAAGTCGACCACGTTTAGCAGGCATGATCTACCCTTCAGAAAACCAAACTATGTGGGATCCAGAATTTGGAGATACCTTATATCCTTGTTTATTAGGTCCATGATGATGCGTTCCTCAGCTTTGCATATCAGACTTGTCAGGCTAATGGGGAGATAGTTACCAGGGTCTGTAGTCGCTCGTCCTATGTGGACAGGGATGACTGTAGCAGTGCGCCATTCGGTAGGGACAAAGCCTGAGGTGAGGCTGTGATTGAACAGGGCACACAGGTGAGGTGCTAGTTCACTCTGTAGTTCATTTAGAACACACCCAGGGATATTGTCAGGTCCCATAGAAGCTATACTCTTGGCCTTGGACAGTGCTGTTTTAACCTGTGCAGCAGTAACACTGGGTGTCTGGCAATGTACTGGTATTGTGATTGGTCCTTGGGGGGGGTAAAGTTGGCACTGAATCTGTTGGCCAGTATATTGGTCAGTATATTTGGCTTTCAATAAACAAATAGGGAACTGGTAGACTAGATAATTAGAG
>NC_056729.1:1214777773-1214812565 GCF_019279795.1 Protopterus annectens
TCCTGACTACTGTGGCGATGTGATTATCAAAGGAGAGACTACTGTCCACCTGTGTCCCAAGGTCTCTTATCACACTTTCGGTGCTAAGTAGACTACCACCTATGTGGTAGTTCATGGGAACAGAGTTTTTACCCAAAGGGATGACAGTGCACTTTTTGGCATTGAGCTTGAGGCCATGGCTTTGACACCAGCATCTGTCTCAGTGAGGCCCTTTTGTAGGATGTCCACATCGTTAGGAGTTTCCATTATGGCTCCTAGTTTGCAGTCATCTGCGAACTTTATTAGCCAAAGACTTTCTGTGTTAGCTTGTACTTAGAGAAGTAGATATCAAACAGGAGAGGACCCAGGACTGAACCCTGTGGTACTCTACTTGTCACTGTTCTGAAGTCAGATTTGCAGTTTGCTACAGTGTGGGTTCTGTCAGTGAGCCAGTTGGCAGTCCATCTTTAGTATTTCGGTCCAGGTTAGGTGGGCGAAAGGTGTCGTATGAATTTATAGCCTGGTAACGCAGGGGTGCTCTCTGGACCCTTGAACCAGGTCTCTGTCACTACACAGATGTCGATGTTCTCCATTTAAGGAGTGCCTCAAGTGAGGTTTAGACTTACTTAAATGCCGTGGTGGTGCAGCAGTAGCATTGTTGCCTCACAGCAAGAGGTTCTCCCCTTCGATTCTCTGCTGGAGTGCGGGGAGTGCCTTCTGTGTGAAGTCTGCATGTCCTCCCCGTGGTTGGGTGGGCGTGCAAAAGACATGCATGCCTTCGTTGAAGGTTGAACGTTGAGCTGGCACCTCGGCATTCGTGAAAATCTACTGCCAATCATTAGTGGACCGGAGTTCCATTGTGGCGACCCCTTACCGGGAAAAGCCAAAATACAACAACAACAGACTTACTACTTACTTAGACTAGCATTCAGTAGCATTACCCTCAGATTTTGCTTGCTTGTACCTGTTACGGTGGTGAATTTGTCATTTGAACCTTGCCTAAAAAAGGCACTATAGGGTTGGCAAGAGCCTTAGCCAGTATCCGGAATCCCAAGGGTGACAGGTGCAGGCCATCTCTGGCAAAGCATCGTGGTCTGTTGATCATGTCATCCCAGGCAGATAGATACTGGATCCCCTTAGAATGACACCAGAAGCTTATCCAATTGTTGAAGTGAATCATTTTGTCCTTGTACTAGGGTATCATTCTGGGTGATGGCAGGATGCTACTCACGGCTAGGGTCATACCTGCCTGGGCTACAAGATTGGCGAGCTCTTCCGTGTCTCTTTTCATGTAGTCCAGGGAGGTACATCTCAGGTCATTCACAACAACATGGACAATGACGGAGTTATATTTGTACTTGTTGTGGAGTGACCTGAGTGCGTGCATTATGTGGCAGATCCTGGCACCCAGCTGACAGTAACTTTCTCATTGTAGCCTGGTGAGTGGAATATCAGTGTGCCTGACTATAGAGTCACCTATGCCTAGAGTGTTGGGTACATTGTTGTGCCTTATTTGCTGTGGTTGAGTGGCACACTGAGTTATTAGGTTGTGTTGGCGGGGGGGTGGAGGTTGCTTGCGTTTCTGCTTTGGAGGTCCCTGTTGCTTGGGCAGATTTTTATTGAGAGCCCCTGCAAATGTAGGTGTGTGTTTTGTGTTTCTGTGTGTGTGTTTTGGTGGTGTAGGTTTTGAGGGACTGTGTGATGAGTGTGGTGTGGTAGAAGTGTTTACCTTCTCCTGTTGACTGTCTAGTCCAGTCTTGGATGAAGAGAGCTTTGCTTCCAGTTTGGCTATATAAGTGCATCTCTCACAGGTTGTAGTGTTGGGTGGTAGGAGCAGAGGGTTGTCTTTGTACATAAGGCAATTGCTGCACTGCCCCAAGATGCCCAGATTCATCAGGTAGACAGGAGAAAACTCTGGGAGCTGACCCTTAGACTTGCCTAGATAGGTGCTTATTTATTAGACAAGTGAGGAAAGTTTAGTGCTGTAGTAATTTGTAGCTTATTTAGTGCTTAAAACGAGTTCTGAACAAGTGCTGAGCTCAAAGAAACAGATTTGATTGCTAAAACTAAAAAAATGGCTAGTTCTAAGGGAAAATTTGAAGAGCACACTTTATGGCACCGAGAATAGTTTAACCCTAGTTAAGCGGCAGTGCATATAAAGTGTTTTTAGTTAAGCTACCTAGTGCTTACCACTCCCACTGATAAGCTAGAAGGGTTCACTCCAACACAGAAAGGCCTGGGTGCTCAGAAACTTACAAACAGTCCTGGGTACAGCAAATCTGTATCTGGACTACACTACTTACAGGAAAGGCAGGAAACAAGCTTAGAATTTTTATTTTTGTTTTGTAAAGTGGAAAGGGAGAAAGGAGGATGTCCTTCATTAATCTCTGTTTGAGTATTCACTAACTATGGAAAGTATCCTGCCAATGATAGTGTAGATCCAGCCAGCATACTAAACGTTGGCATCTTCCTCTTGCACTTGTACATCTGAAGTATGTCCACAGAGTGAGAATCTGAAGTGGTACATAAGGGATGTTTGGGTATAAAATCCTCAGAGTTTTTTTGTCACCATCTCAGAGTCTCTCTGCTTATATTTCAGTGTGCCAGCCATATGGCCTGTGCCAGGTTTCATTCCACTGGGCAGATAAATATCCTTGCTGGGGACATCTTCCTCTTTTCCTTAATTCTCGACAGGGGTAAATGTTACTGTGGGAGGCAGATAACCATACAGAGGTTGCCACAGTAAATGCTTGTTCTGCCTGGATACCCTTCATAATTATAAAGCATGTTCAATCTGCCATTCCTTTGTGCCTGAAACCCTCCAAAGTGACTTAGATTCTCTTAAATTGTTTCTTGGAAATCAGCATATTAAGACGTTTGCACTTGGTAGGATGGCCTCCATATTTCCTGTCAGATGTCCCTCTTCCAGTGAAGAAGCTCATAAAAATTAAAAACAGAAACTTTTCTTGTCTGGTCTTCCCCAGATATGTCTGCACTGGCATAGCAGCAGCTCTGACTGTGATTGGATCCTGTATGTTGTGTACATGCTGGCATACCTAAGAAAAAAGCATAAGACTTCCAAGATAGCTGCACATTGATCAACAAATTAAATTAATCTCTGCCAGTGTGAAAAAAAGGAATTGAGAAATAAGAGTTAGTAATTCTGCCAGCCTGAGTAAAATTCATTTACTAGCTAGTAAGAACACTGCCTCGATAACCAGCAAAGAAGATATTTAGAGAACCTGAAAGAAAGTAAACTAGAAAAAATGAAGAGAAAACATTGACAGAAGTTCATCAAAAATCAGCTTAAGTCCCAGGCTCCCAGCTTTGGTAAATAGATGGCCTCTAGTTATTTAGAGGAAAAATAAATCAAATGTACTCAGAGCTGATTAAATTAACCTTGAAGGAGTGTATCAACTCAAATAACAAAAGGCTGGAAAAAATAGAAGAGGTTTTAACTAGCTATTCAGATGATCTGATGAAACTACAAAACATCTGAGGTTGAAATGAACAAAATGGCTGGCTGAGTACGAGACTTTACAAGAAGAGCTTTTTCAAAAAAATGGTAGCATTATAAGACGAGCACACAGAGAAAACTGAGATTTTCTTCTGTACCAGGGAGAATGGGAGGAACAGACTGTATTGACTTTATGAAAGCACAGATAAGCAGCTAGACTAGTATCCCACAGCAAGATTTGCTAGTTGAAAGGTACTTTGAGTGTATGCTGTAAACCTGGCATGAGAAAGCAGCCAAGACCTACATTAGTAAAGATAAAGTCATACCAGCAGAAAGAGTTGATTCTGATAAAACCGTGGCAGAAGGACAAAGTATTAAAAAAATGGAGACAGTAGTGTGTGGAAAATGATTATTCGTTGTATACAGGCAAAGTGAAACAAATGTATCCCAGCAATCGGAGTGTTGAGAGACAGGTGTGAAATTCAAGCTGCTGTATATAGCTGTTAAAAATATTTTTTCCCAGAGGATCAAAGGATGTATTGATGCAGAACAGGCTAGGGAGAATATACAAAAGTTTATCCAATAAAAAGTGAGACATAAAACAGACCGGTACACTGCTTCTTTTCATTCTTTTGACAGTAAAGGGACTCGGCCAGTGAAACCTTTTCCAGTGTTTGAAAGGAAAATGCTTGAGTGACAGAAAAAAGCACAGGAGTTGATTGGAAGAATTAGGAGTACCTTGAACTTGAGTCTGGGGATTGGGAGATGGAGCTGAGCTGGAAGATGACCAGCTAGAATATTAGTGAATGTGAAGGTATAAAGCAGCAGTCAGATTTGTGAAAAAAGTGGCTGAGAAAGATTAGATTTTGTTGCTTTTTTTAAACTTGTGTTGTTATACCACACTTTGTGCTGTCTCCGATACGTTTTGGAATTTACTTTGTACTATAGAGCCTGTGCACTTGTTGTACGTGCGGGTTGGACTGACTTTGGGTTTGCCTTGTTTGGTTCTCGCTGTTGACGTTTTGTGTGGCCATCAGTAACAATGGAAGTTGCTTGCTTTTGACCCTCTATTGGGTTTGTCTTGCTGACTGGATCCTGCTTATTCTCCGTTCAGTTCAGGGACATTTGACTTTGTGAAGATTATTCAGTTTGCTGGTATTTGTTTTCTATTAATAACGGTCGGGGTATATAACTCTTTCAGGCCTAATAATTGGACGGAGGTACTATATTCTTTTATACGAACTGTTCATTTGGTCTATCTATCTAAAATTGTGGAGGATTTGTCACTTCTGTTACTGTTTGCACTTTTATGGTGACTGGATGGTGCACAACTCATTTGGGCCCAGGAATTCGGTGGTATAAGGTGTGGTGTATTGAGGCACTTATTTGTGCGACTCTGGATGATCTCTTTTCATTATTGGGATTATTACATTTCTTCCATTCAACCGTAGGTGCTTCGTATGGTTATCAGTAACAGCGGATGCGAGTCTGCTGTTTTTTGGAGTTATTGGTTCAGTTTTGGACCATTAAACCTTTTGTAGGGCATATATTGGGTGTTGGCTTCCACATAATTACTACTAATTGGCAGGGCTACACAGTTCCGTCCAGATACAACAGTCGTATGGCGGGATCGGCCGCTATAACACATAGTGTTCACTGGGCTTAACTTCTTATTCATCTAAACTGTGGAGGATTTGGCTACTTTTGCTATTGCCAATATTTTTACAGTGATCGGATGGTTTATGTAATCATTTGGGCCTAGGAACCCAATGGAGAAGGACTTGGTACATTGAGGTACTGTGTTGTGGGGCTTTATTTGTTCTTTTCTATTTTTGGACTACTCTTTTGACTGTTGGGGTATTGTGTGACTATTATTAATAGCAGTGGGTGCCTGCTCCATGGTTTATTTTTGATCTTATTCATATTCGTTCAATGTTGAACCATTGAATTTTGTGGGGCATACGTCATGTGTCGATATCTATACTGCTGCTGTTTGGCAGAACTATGTGTTTTTTCCAGGCACAACAGTCGGATTGAGGTTTTGGCCGTTATAACATACATGGTTTTCAGAAATTGAGACATTCTGAAAGATTGATTACACTATATAGGTTTTTTATCACGTTTTCTACATCTATATTCTTACGGTGACATGATGGTGATTACATCTACTTGGGCCTAAATATGACTGGAGGAGCAATTAACTTTTTAAATTACCTATTTGTGTATGGAGCTACGGCCTTATGCTCATCTCAACTTTTGCGATCATTTGGTCTTAAACTAAGTTATTGAATTGCTCAGTTTACCTTGCATCTCTCTGGACAATATATTTTGTTCATTTCAATTATATTCTTTTGAATGGATTTTTATTTCTCTTAACAAGGGCTTTGTACTTGAAACTGATGACTAACAAGGGCTTTAATACAATTTTACCATCAGTCTAACTTGTTTAAATATCTATGTGGGCTAGATTGTTTAATCTGAATGTATAGTAATGTTTTTTGAATAACATTTTTATGCAGGTTTTTGCTTTACCAATTGCATATGGGAATCGATATTGTCATTTGCATATTGCATTGAGAGAATATTAAGGTTGGGTTATACTTAAGGTTTCATATTTGGTGACCACAGCTATTTGAATTAATCTTTTGTGGTTGGGCACCATTATATAGGTCCAGCATTAATGTTGGATTGAATCAATATGTTGATATTGTGGATGGATATATCATTTTTAGCTTTTATTTGACCCATATTTTTTATGGATATATACAAGGCTAGTTTCCAAGAATATCTTTGTAAGGACCCTACTATGTCAGAATGGCTGTTGCTTTATGTTTTTTGTTGTGGACTTGACTACTAGATTATAATGCCTGTATGACTATTTAGAAGGTCCACCTTACATATATTTTCTCTGACATTTTTTTTTTTTTGGGAGTCAGCCAGAACCTCATGATTTGGTAGGGAATTAATATTAGTTTTTTGGTATTTTTGTATGTATCAATTTACACCTTTGTCCCAGCCTTAAGTTTCACTATAGTTGGGAATATTTTTTCTTGATGTATGCTTTCACATGTGTCAGTCAACTACTTTCAAGTAACCCTATTTGCATCTTATGGATCGTGTTCATTATATTAGGAATGCCATCTTTGGTCTTGTTGTTTTTTTAAATCTAGTGATACGTAGCATTGTATGTGATTATAAAATTAGATAAGGACTAGAATGGTTATTCACAACAAGGGCTATTTATTGTATCACCACACTATCTGGTCTCAGGGGGTGAATCCCCTGTTATAAGCAGGGACCATTGAATACTGAACTCTCTACTGAATTTTGCCTGTACATGTGCTAATGCTGATATACCAGGTTCTAAAATATTGTGATGATTGTGGGTCTTTTGGTGTGGGACATAGTGTAACACCATATTTGTATTATATATGTGCATTTTTGCCTTATTGTAGGGTATACTCAAAGACTTTTGGTTTTCCCACCCAATAGGTGTTGGCCTGGCGGGTTTATATTTTGATTTTCATTGACTAATGTACATGTTTGATATGGATTTGGTTTCCCTTATTAAAGGTTTGTCGTTTGATACGGATGATCTGGAGGTATTTGGGTTAGGATCTGCTAACCTAATCAACAGGAATAATTCCACAGAGAATGATCCAGTCAATCAGTGTAAGGTGGCCTTCTTCAAACTGACTAAGAATATGAAGAATTTGAGAACCAGTGTTTGGCATTTATGTTTTTTTAAAGCCTACCAATGTAAACAAATTACACCTAGGGCACTTTGGGTCAAGTTGCAACTCCTGGTACATAGTGTTGATCAATTGCTTTCGGAACAATGGGCACAGGTACAACAACAGGCCTCCATGGGTTTTGTGGATGTCTTAGCTGCTTACTATGAATGCATGGTTCAACAAGGTACTCAGGAAGTTGAAACTTTATGCCAGAATTTCAATGCATTTGAGACTTTATCTTGCTATACATCCTGTGTGAATCAGCTTAGTAGTGAACTACTTGATTTGGAAAAGTTACTCAAAGAAAAAAGGATGAAGAAATTTAATAGGGGGATGTAGGCTACTTATGTGAAAGGCAGATAATTTGATATTCCTAAAAATGTTAAATTTATGATTTCTGATAAAAAAAAAAAACATTTACCCCCACATGAAAAAGACCCAAATCCACCCTCAAAAGAAACAGGGATCCCTTTACATCAGGGGATGAATCATCATCCAGTACTGAGGTTGATGATGGCCACACAGAAGTGTCATCAGACCCCAAGCGAAGTAACTTATCACACCCTTTAGGGTCAGGATCAGGAGAGGGGGAGGAAACATAAGGGCAACAAACGATTTGGAATGGCTTCTCAAATTGATGATATAAAGGTAGTTACCTGCATGAATGTTTTATTTATTTTATTTTATTTTACATTTGTTGACCAGGATAGTCCGACTGGATGCATGTCCATTTTCAGTGGAGGCCCGGGGAGGAAAGCTCCAATGTGCATAATATCTCTTCTGTAAATCTTTCTGAAACTGAAATAAAGATCTTGAACAAGACCCTGAACTTTGTACCTGTGTTTTGTTCCTGAACACACTTTGGCTCAGGATGTGATGGAATTTTGCCACTTGCTAAATCTAAGGCTATATTTTGAAAATACCTCTACTAATACACAAAGAGGTTTTAGATTTTGTGGATCTACTTTTATGCCCCCCATGTCCCCAATTGTATCGATTTTTCAGTCTAATGTTCTCAAAGATCTACACTTTAATCCCCATGAATATAACAACTTTTATAGTAATTTATCTAAGGTTGAGGAAAAATGTATAGATAGTTTGAGGAACAATAGGGATATTGCGAATCTACCTGCCAACAAAGGAGGAGCAGTTGTGATACAAGACTGGCTCTCTTATTGTGGGGAAGCAATGAAACAGTTAGAAGATGGTAGATACTATATGGTTATGCCATTAGATCCCACTAGGAAGTTTAAAATGGAAATCGATACCTTTTTGGATGAAGCTCAAGAGCAAGGCATTATTACTAGGGCAGATAATTTTCATCTTACGGTACCTGATCATGAACAACAGTATCTATATCTTCTACCTAAGATCCATAAGGATCCCACAAATCCACCGGGAAGGCCGATAGTGGCAGGTAGGGGTTCCCTTACTGAAACCCTTTCAGAATTTCTAACACTATATTTGAAACCTTTGTTGTCTTGTGTGTGAGCCCGTATTCAGGATACTACCCAATTTTTGGGTATCATTTCGGAAATGCAACTAGAACAAGATTGGCTGTTATGCACCCTGGATATCACCTCTTTGTTTACCAACATCCCACGTTTGGCAGGGTTGACAGCCCTACGGTATTGGCTGGATAGATCTAAATTATATGAACCAGGTTTCAATACCTTTCGTGTCTGCCTTGCTGAACACGTTTTAACAAAAAACGTGTTTTACTTTCAAGATCAATGTTTTTGGCAAGTTCAAGGAACAGCCGTGGGGGCTTCCTTTGCACCCATTTAATGCCGATTTGTTTATGGCATATCTGGAGGAGGAGTTGATTTATGATCCTTGTCATAACTTGTATGTCAATGAGATTGACATCTGGAGGCATTATCTTGATGATTGTTGGTTGGTGTGGAAGACTGATGATATTTTCCTGCAGGAGTTTGTTGGATACCTTAATGAGAACAAAGGGGGCATCGAATTTAAGGTTACTTTTAGCAGAACTGAGATTACCTTTTTGGATGTCCATGTCAGCAAAAATCCAGACAATACCTTGGATACTAAGATATATAGGAAATTTCCTCAGTATAATTTTCTCCTGCATGCCACCAGCTTCCACCCACAACATATCATAAATATCCCTACATCTTAGTTTCTGTGGGTTAGAAGGATTTGTTCCAACTCCTCAACATATGATTATTATAAACAAGATTTAATTCATCGATTTAAGGACAGGGGTTACAAATCAGGTAACATCAGTAGGGCTTGTCAATTTGTTTCTAGTCAAGATAGGGCTAAATTATTGGAATATCGGGTACAACCATCAGATACCCAGTCCAAGATAAGATTGGTTACTACTTTTGGCAGGAATACTGATTCATTCATGCATATCATCAATAGGCATTAGAACATTTTGTTGGCAGAAAACAGATTGTCTGACCATTTGGGGGATAAATGTTCTTTTTCTTTCCGTACAGACCATACTTTGGGCTCGTTATTTAGCCATTATAAAAGGTTTGATTATAGGGGAACTCCCTCAATCCAAAGAACACTCATGGGGGATATACTGGTGGGATGTGTCCTTTGTGGGCATTGTTCTCACTGTCATAGGGGAAACAAAATCAAAGAACTTACCAGCAAAAATATATCCACTGTCTTTAATATCACCTTTTTGGCAAATTGTAGTAAAAGTTGGGTAATTTATTTGGCTACATGTACATGCTCCACGTTTTACGTGGGTCAAACCTCAAGACCTCTCAAATGTAGAATTGGAGAGCATGTGATATAAGGAATAAAAAGCAGTCCAATGCCCTCTTCAAACATACTTGCAAACACAACACTGCATCATTTAGATTCACTATTATTGACTGTATACTAGGGAATTGCAGGGATAAATCTGGCTGGCATAATATTTTAAATGTTAAAGAAAAGAAATGGATAATTAAACTGGGGGGGGGGGGTTCCCCTCCTGGTTTAAATGAATATCTCTAAACTAACCAATAGAAGGTCTTTTGGCACCTGTCTGTATGTATACAAGAAGGGCTTTTATGATTTATATCTTGTCTGTCTTTCACTGAAGAAAGCTATTAAGCCAAAACCGGTTTGGTTTGGGTGTTGGGATGTTTTTTTTCCCTTCACTCAATGTAACTATATGTTTTTTTATATTAAACTGTTGTACCACACTTTGTGCCATCTCTGATTCGTTTAAGAATATTTTTTCCCAGAGGATCAAAGGATTTATTGATGCAGAACAGGCTAGGGAGAATATACAAAAGTTTATCCAATAAAAAGTGAAATATCAAACAGAATGGTACACTGCTTCTGTTTATTCTATTGACAGCAAAGCTCATAAAGAGACTCTGCCAGTGAAACCTTTTCCAGTGTTTCAAAGGAAAATGCGTGAGTGACAGAAAATAGCACAGGAGTTGATTGGAAGAATTGGGAGTACTTGAACTTGAGTCTGGGGTTGGGAGATGGAGCTGAGCAGGAAGACCAGCTTCATTGACATTAGTGGATGTGAAGGTATAAAGCAGCAGTCAGATTTGTGAAGTATGGCTTTGCAAGAAAAAGTGGCTGAGAAAGATTAGACTTTTGTTGCCTTTGTTAAACTTGTGGGTGGACTGTAAAGCATATACCTCACTTTTTCATTAGTGTTTAGAAGGGCACTAAAAGAGGAAAAAGTAACTGTAAGCAACTTTTTTTTGTTCTTAATAGTACTTGAATAAAACAATTCATGATATAAACTGCATGGTATATAATGTAGCAGTTTTGTGTGGTATGTAGTTAAGGATTTCTTAAATGTGAGGGTGAATCATTTCAGTGATTGTTGTATGTGGTAAAGATATTAAAGTAAAAAACTTTTTTATAAGAAATGTAGACATTGCTGTATGAAAAGAGAAGAGGCTGGACAAAAGCAAGTTTAAGCTAATATGCTATAATCTTGGGCTGTTGGGGTGGCGAACGGGGTATAAAAGTACACTAATTCTGTTATCTGTAGAGATTAGATGGTTTCTCTTATTTTTGCGTTGTTGAATGTCTGGAATAAAGTTCTTGGCCTATTCTAAAAACAAGTATTTTCTGTAAGCAAGTAGGCTTGACAAGACAAAAAGATGAATCCAGTGAGATGCACTAAGTTTTGTGCATATACATTCATATATTAACTTGTTTTTTCTCTTTTAGCAAATGTTTAGTGAGTCAAGAAGTCTGCAGCAAAAGGTGTATGCTTCAATGGAGATGTGCTGATTGCAGGTGTAAACACTTAATCTTGGCAGTTCTGAGCATTGTTTACTGAGGGAAATGAAAAAGTTAAAGGTACGTGGGCAAAGCAGTTCAGTAAAAAATTAAGTTAGAAATTATTGGAAGCAAATAGGAGATAGCAGCTTCCCTAGTAGCCTTAATATAGCAACACATTTAATAGAACAGTGTATAGTATAGTTTTATTTTAAAAAGCCAGTGCACTTTTTAAAGCTAAAATGTAATGTTTTCTGAAAGTATAAATGCTGTTTTTCACGCACAGGATAGCAGTAGCGATAAGAAACGAACAGACTGCAATCTGTGTAAGTGGGAGCACAGGCTGTAATATGCACTTTAACATGGGTAACCTTAATTTTAGGTTAGATAATGCCACTGCATGCAGCTGTTAATTTGGACTGTTGTTCCTATCAGGAGGATTAAACTTCATTTTTTGAAAATGTACATAGTTTTGTCCGGTTGTTCTAAGTTAAGAGTTTATGGGGTATTCTGAAAAATGTATATAGTGTTTTTGTTGAGGTTTTCATTAAAAGAAAAAGTCTTGAAAAATGTGCTCTAGGTCCAAATGGAGAAGAGAAACAACTGTGTAAAGGTCAAACTGCCAGAGTGTGCATGCAACCCAAAAGTTGGAAATACACATTCAAAAAATCTGCCATATATAATAGGTGGAAATAACTTATCATAATGACTATAAAATCCATGTTATTTTGGAATGTAAATGGCCTTACGGGTAGACAAAAAATGGTAAGATTATTGAATCATGTTAAGAAATGCACAATGCAAATAGCAATGCACATTTGTAAAGAAATTAGCCTGTGAATTTGATAAGTAAGGATTTCAGGAGCGATATTTAGCAGAATGTTAGGGACAGAGGAAAAAGGGGAGTGATTATATTAATTGCTAGAAAATCTATAATTGTGAAAGAAGACAAAATGTAATGGTAGATTTTTGGTGTTAAGGGGCTACTGGCAAGGAAGGAGGATTAAGCTAGCATTATTTATGTATTTATTTTATTTTACATTTGTTAACCGGGAAAGTCCGACTGGATACAGGTCCATTTTCAGCGGAGGCCTGCTCCAAATGTACAAAAACAAGTGTAAATACAGGGAAATTATTACAGTGAGTTATCACAAAACTGAGATTTGTTTGACGATATGTACATACAGGTACATACAAAATGAAACAGCACCACGATTATTCCACTCAAAACCAAAAAAAGAAACGAAGTACCAGTATAGCCAAGCGACACGAAGCTGTAATTAGCGCTTTCAATCACTTTTATTATTTTTTTTTATTATTTTTTTTATTATTTTGTGACCTTCTTCAGAAAGGGTTTCTGAAGAAGGTCACAAAATAAAAGTGATTGAAAGCGCTAATTACAGCTTTGTGTTGCTTGGCTATACTGGTACTTCGTTTCTTTTTTGGTTTTACATACAGGTACATGTTTTTCTCACATACACACAGCAAAGCATGGAAGCAAGTAGCTGAGAGAGAAATAGTGAAAGATTTCATCTGAAAAGGAAAACGCATATATTAAGGTGGTTATCATATATGGTGTAGTATTAACTTTAAATCTTTCCAGTAGGTGGGTGACACACAATTTTAAACAGAGAGTCAGAGTTTTGTTCTTGTAATGAGGTTCTCATTTATGTATTATGTTTGAGTGGGGGTTAGTCAGAGTTTGTACAGGGACAAAGCCACTGCATTTTTAGGTATTTCCTAAGGGATTTTTTGAATTGGGATAAGGAGGGGTCAGTGGTGAGTTCAGCAGGAAGTCGGTTCTAGTTTTTATCGGCAGAGTTGGAGAATAGTGATTCACCAGCTGAATTGTTAGTTTTAACAGTTTACACTAGCAGTTTTTTGGGAGAGCGAAGGGCTTTTAGGTTACTGTAGGGGGTAATAATATTTTTCAGTATGGGTGTACTGTCTGGTTGCTAGAGGATTTTGTGAACAACTATTAGTTGGTTATATTGAAGTTGATAGGGTAGTTCAAGCCAGTCTAACGAATGAAGGTTAAGGCAGTGATGGGTTCTATAAGGTGATCCTGTGGCAAATCTGGCAATGTTATTGTAGCACCTAGTAAATTTATTGAGGTTTGATTTGCATAGGTTTACGAAGATGGGTGAGGCATAAAGAAGGGTTGATAGCAGATGTGTACAGGCAATAACAGTTCTAGCAGATGGGGTTAGGAATGGTTTAATTCTGTTTAACGAGCCTATTTTTTTATTAACTGTTTTAATAGTTTTGTCTATGTGAGTATCAAACTTGAGGTTGTTGTCTATGGTCACTCCCAGTAGTTTAGTACTAGGTTCTGGGGAAATTATGGTACCATTGTTAGATATTATGGTGAGAGGTGGTGAAAGGGACCTTCCGAGTGGGGGAGAAGAGTAATAATTTTGTTTTATTTGGGTTTAATAGTAGTTGGTGACCAGTGAGCCAGTTCTCTACTTTGTTGAAAGTGATTTGGGACAAGGATTGTAAATCTGTGGGTGGAGGTGGCAGAGCAGATTAGGGTCGAGTCATCTGCATACTGAATACAAGTTGCATCAGGGATGACTTTGTACAGGTCATTAGTGAATATGGAGAATAGGAGGGGACCTAGTATAGATCCCTGTGGGACTCCAAGGGTGACTGGTAAAAGGGACGATAGGTTATTCTTCCATAGTACAGCTTGTTGCCTGTCACTTAGGTAAGAATGAAACCAGGTAATTGCTAGGTTATCTATGGAGAGTGATTTTAATGTGGTTGAGTAGCTGGTGATTTACCATATCAAATGCCTTGGATAGGTCAAAGAAGAGGGCTGAGGAGAGCTTGTTGACATTACAGTTTTGATTTATTGTATGGGAGAAGGAGAGAAGGGCTGAGGTTGTACTATGGCAAGGTCTAAATCCATGCTGGGAGGGGGCTAGGAGAGTGTTTTGATTCAGATAGGCAAGAAATTGCTTGTGAATACATTTTTCCATTATTTAGCCAATGGAGACAGAATGGCTTTAGGCCTGTAATTTGAAAGTTCAGTGGAATCTACCCCTTTATGAAGAGGAACAATGTGGGAGATTTTCCAGATGTGGGGGATATAGGCTTCGTGGATAGTTCTATTGATTAAAATTGATATGTGGTATGCTATTTCATTAGCGGCTTTTTGGAGATATTCCGCAGGTAGTAGGTCTGCTGAAAGGGTGGTGGGTTTCAGTTTTTTAAATAGGGACTTAATAAAAGATGTTGGTACATGATCAAGCTTAAAGGGGATCTTATTATCAGGTGAGGGGTCGGTGGTACTTGGGGTATAGGGAGATAGCTTACTGGCTAGGGATTGCATGGTTTCTTTAAAGAAAGTGTTAAAGGTGTTGGCAACAATTTTAGGAGGTTGTTGGAGGGTAGTTAAGGGGGTAGGGGTAGTTGATTGGCCTGGGTGGAGAAGTTTGTTTATGCCTGACCAGAATTTTTGTGGTTGATTTTGGTGCTTTTCTTGCAGATTACAGTAGTAATTATTTTTGTCTAGCATAATAGACTTCTTTTTATCATTTCTCAGCTGTTTATATACAAGGTGGTCTTTTGGGGACTTAGTGGTTCTCCAGGAGGTCCACACTTTGTTTCTACTACTAATTTTTTGTCTTGTCATTGGACAGCCATGGTGCTACTTTGTTATTGGTTCTGATAGTGCTTGGGGGGAGCATGGTTATCCAGGATAGCAAGAAATGTAGAGTTAAAGTAAAGTATGAGACCACTTCATCTTGTGGAAGTAGCCATAGGTTAGACCAGTCACATGTGTTAAGTTCATTCTGAAATTTAATCTGAATAAAGTTCTTAAAACTTCTAATGGTTGTAAAGGAAGATTGTTGATGGATGTCATTTCTTTTTCTGATTATATAGGTCAGGAAGTGATCACTAAAATCCTCAGGTAGGGTGCCTGTTTTATATATCTGATGTAGTTTGTTTATTGATATCCAGTTTAGGATACTTTCTTTTTTGTTAGGCTTATTGATTCTGGTTGGGGAAGATATCATCTGGGAGAAGCCATGCAAATTTATATGGGTAGAGGAGAAGTCTGAAGAGCAAGTATTCCAGTCGATATTAACATCCCTGAGAATAATAGTTTCCTGGGGGCAGTTAGTGGAGAGCCATTGGATGATACCGTCCAAGGTAGTTGTGTTGTCACCTGGGGGAATATAGATACATGCAGTGTTTATAGATTTGCGTTTGTTGAGTTGAACCTTTGTGATGAGTATTTCTGCATTGTTAGTAAACAAGGCATTTGGGGTACTAGTTTTGGATACTGTCAGATGAGGGGAAGTGGCAAGGTGATAAGTGTAGGACACCTGGGGGCAGGTGAAAATCGGGGGCAGGGGAGCGGAGTGAGCCCGCACGGCGAATGGAGTAGATAGAGCCAAAAAAATAAGAAGATCGAGGAGAACAATCAATCAGTGGAGTGCTGAAGTCTGAAGGTAAGTGTGTTGAGATGTACAAGAAGGTAAGAGGCTTAAAGATAGAAGTGGGATTATAGCAGAGTGATTTAAGGAACTATTTGTATGGTTATACTGGGACCACAGTGTGAGAGAGAACAATAATAAAGAGATGAATAAGAAATGTGTTAGGAGGATTCGATGAAGAAGAGGTGAAGGGATTTAGAGACCCTAAAGCTAATAGTATGGAGCCACCTAGTGGGCAGGCGGGGCACTTGGATGCACTAATAGTATGGAGCCACCTAGAGGGCAGTGGGCTACATACATGCAAGCACACTACTGGGATTCCTATGAAGCAAGGCAGAAAAGCTAATTCAGAAGATGGTGCCTTTCTACATCGGGCTTTTTGATACCGCTGTAATTAAGCATGAGTGGGAGGGGAAAGCGTGTAGGTTCAAGGTGGGGAAAGGGATAGACGCAAAGTAATGCAAGGTTGAGAGTCAGAAAAACGACTAAGCCAGCTGCTAAAATGAAAACAGGAAAACTAAGCTAAGTTAATTCCAGGCATCAGAGTAATCCACAAGAAACAAACAAGAAAACTGTTGAAGTGGCAAACCAGGTCACAATAAGAGCAATTCCTCTAAAAAATCCAATTGCAGTTTATTGAAACAAATAAAACGTAAGCATAAAAACAAGTGCACTCTTTCGGCAAACGCAATGTCTCGCCTTCATCAGACAAATACTTTAAAATTATGCCAGAACTTATATTTATATTCACATGATTTTATAAGCACCAATCACTTTAAAATGCATTCATATTCATTAACGTTGTCAAGGGAATCTTGCACAAGTTAATGTTTTTAACATGTATAAGTATTTTTATAACCAATTTATTTATTTTCGTTTTGGTGTTTTAAATTTATATCTATTACCTGTGAATAGTATCAAAAGCATAATCTATGAATATGCTACGATCATGTTATTAATTTAGCTTAATAGCTTATTTAATTGTTGGTAGTGTCAAATTTTAAGGTTCCCTTGACAACGTTAACGAATATGAATGATGAACAGGTGTTACTTGGAGTGAGATGATTTGTATTGAACTCACAGTTTTAAATACTATAGCTAGAATTTAAATCTTTGATATTAATCTACTTTCCCCAACTCACTGACTTGTATCAACAAAACAATGTGTACAATACAAAAATGCTGTAAGAAAACAGCAGAACAATTTTCTCTTTTACAGAAAATACAGTGTAGAAAAGAGCAACATCAAATACTGACAGAAAATAATAGTTTGATTAGCATATTTGCTTTCTTTCTTTGTAGCACTGAGTTTTATTAAAGGGAAATACATTTGCATCTGAAAACTAAACTTAAAAGCCCTGCCCTTTGTTCAGACTCCAGGTTACATTACTTAACTGAGGCATGAAGCTGTCAGTCTGTAACTGATAAGTCACATTTAAATGTCATCATTTATGAGGTATTGTTTTCTTAATGGCTCTGTAGTTGGGATGAGTGACCTAACTTAATTACTCTGCCATTCTTAGTAGCCTTTGTGATGTACTAGATGAGACAGATGCAGGAAAGGAAAGTAAACAATTATTAAATGATGTTTTTTGTTCTGCTCGTGAAGTGTTTATCGTTGGATTGCAGGGAGGGAAAATCACTTTCTGGAAATTAAAACATACTTTTTGGGAGGTGTCTATGTTCTAATGTAGTTAAACTGCAAGTACCTTTATGTACATATTTCCTACGTCAAATACCAGAGCTGGATCATGGTCAATAGGACCCTAGACAGGGTAATAGACTGCCCCCCCCCCCCCCGAGCAGTCCCTCCTGCAGCAACCCCCTACCCCCAGCAGCAGCTCCCTCCTCAGCTATTCCAGTGTTCCATTATTTGGCTGTTTCTCACCAGTTACCATACACACTGTTCAAATCTGTCAGTGTGCGTACTGCTCTCTTATTTGCTTCTACAATAGGTTCATAGGTTGGTACTGGGCTATCTGCCCGAAGGCATATATTAGCCCAGCCATGTTGTGCAGTATTCACCACCCCTTTAGTAGTTCTCTAGACCCTTGTACTAGCAGCTAGTACCCTTGGCCCCTATCTAGTAGTGCTGTGATGCGCAATGATTACAAATTTTGAAATAAAATAGCACAAACACAGATAACCATTTGCTAAAAAAACAATACAGTCTCACAATGAAAACAGACTTAACATGAGCAGGAAACTTCTCTGCTCTTGAAACACATTCATTGAAGCGGCATGAAAACCCACATTCATACAAAATTTATCTGGCCAGTGGAGGATTGCTTACCTTTGGGCTGTTTTCAAAACCTAGATTCCTTGCACACATTTTTTTAGGGCCTTATATACATGTATTTGTTCTTTGATTCACCTTCCTGATTGTCTTCTTTGTCTTTCGGATTTTCCCGGTTAGGGGTCGCCACAGTGGAACTCCGTTCCACTAATGATTGGCAGTGGATTTTTACTATGCCGAGTTGCCAGCCCAACGTCCAACCTTCAAAGAAAGCACACCCATTCACACACGCACCTACCTGTATGTCTTTTAGACGTCACTCGACCACGGGAAGGACATGCAGACTCCACACAGAAGGTGCTCCAGCCGAGAATCGAACGGGAGAACCTCTTGCTGTGAGGTGACAATGCTAACCACTGCACCACCGCAGCATTCACCTTCCTGATTGTATTAAATTATATTCCTTGTATAATACAGCACCACTTATTAGAATGTGTTGTAAATGTGTAGTTTTAAACATTCTTTTAACAAGCAATGAAACAAAATGTATGAACCAATTACTACCCATTTCAGAAAATTTCAACCATAAAAGGCCACTCAAGACTTGTCATTACAATTCACCAGTGTTACTCTGTATGCACAGTCTCTGCAGAAGTAAAATCACCTGAATAAATCCACATTAAAGAAATTTGTAACTAATGAAGAAGTTGCTACTGACAAACAACTTTACATCTCAATGTTTTATCTACAAATTCAGTGCGTGTTGCCCTTGAAGAATTAATTGCCTATATTACATTAAAAAATTGGTAAGATGGTAATATTGCAGTAGAAAATGACTAACAAGCCAACAAGTCCATAGTCACTAGGCATCCCATCAAAGGAGGACATACTCAGGAGTGTAGAACCCCTATCCTACCATATAATGCTTCAAATAATCCGCAATCATATGGGGATTGCAGTAGCAGCACTTCATCTACATAGTAGGAGAGTAGAATCCAGAGCCTTCTGCATCAAAGGCAATTATGTTACGAACACTGCTTTCAGATTCTACAACACAGTGTGCCATTTGATAAATAAAAAAGCAAGTAGTTGCACATTGAAAACATTTCCACTTTGTTGGTGTGTGTTTTAAATTTGTAGATGTTATGTGGTCCAATCTCACCTGCATTCTTACTCACGGGTTCAGAGCCGAACATCGGCTCCGACTCAGCCAACTTATTTTTCTAGCACGAAGTCTCTATTGGCTGGGCTAACCTGGTATCCCATGTTGCACTACTCCATAGCCCCAGATCTCGTTTGCCGCTTGTGTAGCTAGGACGTGGTCTCGCTTGGCTGTGGCTAAGTAGCTTTAAAACTTCTTTTTTCTCACTGAATTTTGTGGTTTTCCTCACAAAAGCTATTTTAATAGCTATTTGCTTTTGTTGTTTAGCGTGTGTTGTGGTGTGAGTGATTTTTGTTGGTATCCCTCTGTTCCGACGGGCTAGGCCCGTTTAAGTTAGAGGACCTAGTCCTCCCTCCGTTGTATAGTTTTTGTCTAATATTTCCTGTATAAAAAGCAGTTTTCCTCGCTCCTGTGTGTGTTAGTCATTTCAAGAATCGTTTAAGTTAGAGATTCTTGTCAGTAGTTGTTACTGGTAGTTTCCCGCCTTAACCGTTTTTGGACTAGAGTCCTGTTGCTTGTTTGTTTTGTGTGCAGTGGTCATTGATATGTCAAAGGATCAAAAGGAACATAAACCCTCTGGGTATAAGAAATGTTCTAAATGCAGCTACAAGATGTCCATAACAGATGGGCATTCCGTTTGTGTATACTGCCTAGGGGCTATACATTTACAAGAGTCCTGTAGCTTTTGTCACACCTTCAGTCCGAGGGTGCTACAGGAAAGAAAAAATAATCTTATACTGAAGGCTCTTCTAAAGCCTTCCTTTGAGGAGTCCTTGGACTCTTCCAATGGTTCCCAAACTAAAGCCAAGACTTCTAAGGCTAAGAAAAGATCTCCGGCTCCATCTGTTTCATCTGAGCCACCGGAGAAGACTACCAAATTGGATTCTACCTCCTGGGCTCCTTTGTCCTCAGGACCGCAGGAGGTAGCTGTGGTTCTTGAATCAGTCTCGGCTCCAATTCTGTTAGAGCCGGTCTCCTAGTGTTAGACATGGATCTCCAGATAGGAGATCACAGTCACCTTCTTTCTCCTCCAAATCCTCCAGACTCTCTGATTTGGATGTGGATAGGGTGGTCCAGAGGCTCCTGCAGTCACCTGTGTTGGCAAAATTATTTTTGGCTCCGACCCAGTCCGTTCCAGAGCCAGTCCCGATGAGCGCACCAATAGTTCCTCCACCGAGTACCTTCTTGTCTTCGGACCCAGAGTGTTCTGCTCCGGGTGATGTTCTTCCGGCTCCGATACCTCTTAAGGGTTTATCGGTGCTGACGTTGGCTCCAACCATGTCAGCTCCGTCCTCTGGTTTCGGAACTCGGGATTCCTCTGTCGGGCCTGAGGGGGATACTTCGGGACTTATGTCTGTTCCGAGCCTCCCTCTCTGCGCTTCGGCTCAGGGAACTCTGGCTCCGGTTGTGGCTTCGGAGGTAGGTCGGTCCTTGGATTCATGGGGACCCGCCTTTGAGGCCATGAGGAGCGCACTGGCCAGATCTTCAGTGACATCATCCGGATCTGTCATTCCATCCCCTTCCACACCGGCGAGAGCCTCTAATGTCCCCCTATCGGTTGACGGTGAAGCTCTAAGATCTGGGGATAACCCCATGAGCGGTCCCCAACTTTCTGAGGGCCCCTCGGAGTCTGTGCCTGAGGAGCCCCCAAGAAAGAAGTTGTGCAAGAGGAAGCACATAGACTTCTAGGATGAGTCTCTCACTTCTGATACCGATCTCGAGGAGTCAGAGGGGTCCCCCAAGTCATCCTTCGATGACGTCTCTTTATCCGACATCCTGGAGATTTTGAGGCAGAGAGGCGGCTGGTCGTCCAAAACCCCCCCCTCAGGAGGAATCGGTATTCCTCAAGGCCTTTGGGGCTCAACCCTCCGCCTCCTGGGTGTCTTCACCCTTCGATGAGCTCCTAGATTTGATCTGTCGAAGGGTGTGGGAGACTCCTGACTCGGTGGAACCTGTACCCAGACGCCCTAATACATTTCTTTCAGCTCCCCCTGGGAAAGAGTTCCTGTCCAAAGGGGTTTCTGTGGATGCCATGGTGGTGGCAGCGGCCACTCAGCAGGAAGTAGCCAAGGAGTCTTCCTCCGTCCATCCTCCTAACAAGGAGTCCAGGAGTATGGATCGGTATGGGAAGCGTACCCTCTCTTCAGCGACCTTCACTCTTCGGTCTCTGAATTATCTTTGTCATTTTACTCTGCTCCAGAGAGATCTCCTTAAAGAGTTAGGAGATACTCTAACGGGTAACGTACCTGAGGCATTAACGCCCAGTTGTCTACTCTTGGCTCGATTGTCAACTCGTCCATGAGGCTCATATCTTATGCAGCCGAAGGGGCGAGTAGGGCAGCTAGCTCAGGTGTAGCCCTCAGGAGGCAAGCCTGGATGCGCCTGTGTCATTTCGCGGAGGCCTTCAAGTCTTCCTTCACTGACGCTCCCTTTGATGGCTCCTCACTCTTTTGGACCAAAGTGAAAGACACCCTCACCAGATGCGAACAAGAGGGAAAGACCCTGTCTGTCGTAGGGGTCCGTTTTTCCCTTCCATCTAGGCCTTACCCCAAGGCTCAGAGGGGAGGAAAAATGTGGTTCAAAATGTCACAGAAGTCTTTCCCTGCCACTCAAGGTGAGTCCCCCTCCAGAGGCAGAGGAGGGGGAGGCTATTCTGGGAGATGCTGCCCTAGGGGCAGAGGAGGCCCTCGCAATTCGGGAGACTATGATTCCTTTCGCGGGCCTTCCTATCATCGTCCCTGATGTATTGCCCGACTGTGCTATTCCGGAGCCAGTCGGGGGCCGCATTTCGTTGTACCCGTAAGCCTGGGCAAGTATCACTCGGGATCGATGGGTGCTTCGAATAGTTACCGGAGGTTATTACATCCCTTTGTTATCAGACCGCCCTCCAGCCAAGCGAATCCCAGATGTTCCACCCAGTTAAAGGGATCACGCAACACTAGAAATTTCAAAGTTGCTGGAAAAAGGAGTCCTCCAACCTGTCCCCTCAGACCAGATCGTATTAGGGACTTACTCAAGACTCTTTTTGGTGCCGAAAAAACAGGGGACCTGAGACCCATCTTGGATCTCAGCCGACTGAATCTCTACATTCTAAAGTCCAAGTTCCGAATGGTCACCCTTCAGTCTGTTTTTCCGTTACTGGGAAAAGAAGTATGGATGTGCTTCATCGACCTCAAGGATGCTTACTACCATATCAAAATGGACAGGGCATCCAGGAGTCACTTACGCTTCAGGCTGGGAGCCAGTCATTTCCAGTTTCGTGCCCTGCCCTTTGGTCTCACCACAGCCCCCAGGGTGTTCACCAAGTGTTTGGCAGTGGTGACAGCACACCTGAGATGTCAAGGATTCCAAGTGTTTCCATACCTGGACGATTGGCTCCTCACCAGGCATCTTCTCATTCACGCCAGGGAAATGACCATTGCCCTTTGTCATCAACTAGGAATTACCTTGACCTGGGGAAAGTCTGCCTTGCTGCCCTCACAGCGTGTCACATTTATAGGCGCAGAGCTAGACACCGTTCATATGCGGGCATTCCTGCCCCAAGAAAGGATAGGAGTGTTGCAGGGTCAGGTTCGCTCATTGTTACCCCTCAAGAAGGTTCAGGCCAGATGGGTTCTACAGCTTCTGGGATCCATGGCAGCCACCATTATGTTAGTGCCTCTAGCCAGATTACACATGAGGCTTCTGCAGTGGCTCCTCTCTGCCCAATGGTCCTTTCAGAAACTTTCCCTGTCCCATTTGATCCTACTCACCGATCGGTGCAAACAGGGCCTCTGTTGGTGGCTCCGCTCCTCCAGCTTGAACAGAGGGAATCCGTTTATTCCGATGCCACCTGTTGCCACGGTGACCACGGACGCCTCCCAGATGGGGGGGGGCATTATCTTGGCAGGACGGTCCAAGGCACGTGGCAAGATCACGAGGTACATCTGCACATCAGTGTTCTAGAGATGAGAGCTGTGTTACTGGCGTTGCAAGCACTGCAGAGCTCTCTCCCCCTAGGAACGATTGCGATTCACTTGGACAACATGTCCGTGGTGTGGTACCTGAACAAGCAAGGGGGAACCAGATCTTACCCCCTATGCAGAGAGGCCATGCGAGTGTGGCAGTGGGCAGTGTCTTCCCAACAGTTCCTAGTGGCAACGCACATTCCGGGGAAGGCCAATGTGATAGCAGACAGGCTAAGCAGATCTATTCTGATGCCTTACGAGTGGTCCCTGAACCACTGAGTTGCGGAACAGATTTTCAACAGGTGGGGTCAGCCTTGCTGCGATCTTTTTGCCAATCCCCACAATGCCAAGTGCAGCAACTACTTCACTCTGATCCCCCCACAGGGGGAGTCACCCAGGGACGCTCTAGTCCACGATTGGCCTCCCGGTCTGCACTATGCTTTCCCTCCGTTTCCTCTGCTACCAAGAGTGATTCAGAAAGCCATTTCCTCGGGAAGCAAGATGATTCTAATTGCCCCACACTGGCCTCGCTAAGTCTGGTTCTCCTTTCTTCATCAGTATGCAGTGGACAGTCCTTGGATTCTGGACCCAGCACCAGACCTACTGACACATGTCGGGACAGTCCCATCCCCCTCAGGTTGACAGCCTGGCTACTCCACTTCCATCTTTAGTCAGACTTCATCGTTTTTCACCTGAGGTAGTAGACATTTTATCTTCTTCTCATAAATCTTCTACCAGGAAGATTTATTCCAGCAAGTGGAAAATATTTTCAATTTGGGCTCAGGCCCAGGGACTGGATCCTTTCACAGCCCCCATCCCTGCTGTCTTGGATTTTTTATCCATACTTTTTCAGCAGGGTTCTGCTCCTGCGACCATTAAGGTCCAGCTGGCCGCTAT
This sequence comes from Protopterus annectens, assembly GCF_019279795.1. NCBI lineage: Eukaryota > Metazoa > Chordata > Ceratodontiformes > Protopteridae > Protopterus > Protopterus annectens. The sequence continues at coordinate 1,214,801,855 of NC_056729.1, forward strand.
TTCTAATTTTCATACCTCTTACGAACCTTCTCTCATGGCTCATAAACTATGTAAGGCCTTTTTAAGGGGCACCTTGTTACTACGGCCTCCTGTGTCAGAAGCCATCATGCCATGGGATTTAAATTTTGTCTTACAAGCCCTGACTACATCACCTTTCGAGCCAGCTGCCACCTGTGAATTAAAATTTCTGTCTTGGAAGACTGCATTCTTAATAGCCATCACATCAGCCAGATGGGTGTCGGAGATTCAAGCATTGTCCATCAAGTCCCCTATTTAATCTTTCATAAGGACAGGGTTTCCTTGAGACCTAATCCGTCCTTTCTTCCGAAAGTAACCTCTACCGTTAATCTCAAACAGTCTATTGAGCTGCCAGTTTTCTTCCCTCAATTTTCCAACAAGGCAGAGTTTAGATTTCATCAGTTGGACGGACACAGGCAGCTTCGGTTTTACTTACACAGGACAAAACAACTTCGAAAGTCTGACCAACTGTTTGTGTCCTTTTCAGAAAATAGAACAGGTTCCCCTATTTCTAAGATTACAATTTCCAGATGGATTTCTGATTGCATCTCCTATGTCTATTCGTCAGCAGGCAGAAATTTACCATTCCCCGTCAAGGCTCACACCACCAGGGTTGTTTCCACTTCAGTAGCTTATCATTCCAGGCTATCTTTGGATGAAATTTGTGCTGCGGCCATGTGGGCTTCTCCCCACACCTTTATTACTCATTAAAAATTAGATGTGGCTTCTAGGGGCCGGGCTTCCTTTGTGCTGCGGCCACGTGGGCTTCTCCCCACACCTTTATTACTCATTAAAAATTAGATGTGGCTTCTAGGGGCCAGGCTTCCTTTGGTTCCACTGTTCTCAGGAGCATCTTCCATTGAGCCTCCCAGGATAGAGGTGCTGGGGACGCTGTCCCCTGAGTAAGAATGTAGGCGAGATTGGACCACATAACATCTAGAAGTTATGTACTCACCATAACGTTCGATGTATGTGGTCCATCTTGCCTCACATTCTTACGTTCCCTCCCACCTGTCCCCCCTCCTGGAGGATTTGGAGGAGACATTGGTCTTCAGTACCCTTCATTATTGGTTGTTTTTTCTTTGCTACCCTGGGATAGTGTTCTACCTTATTGAACTGTGGTTGTGCATGAGATGTGACTGTGAATTGCTGCAAACTAGATCAGGGGCTATGGAGCAGTGCAACATGGGATACCAGGTTAGCCCAGCCAATTAGAGACTTCGTGAGTAAGAATGTGAGGCGAGATGGACCACATACATCGAACGTTATGAGGAGTACATAACTTCTAGTTTTGGAAGTTTTTCCTGTAAGCAATGAAACAAAATGTATGACCCAGTAATGACAAAACTGCCCATTTCAGAACATTTAAATTGTAAAGCTTCTGTCATTACAATCCACCAGTATCAGTCAATAAGCACAATCTTTGTAGAAGTAAAATTCATGCAAATAATTCCACATTAAATAGATTTGTAACTAATGAAGAGGCTGTTACTGGCAAACAACTTTACATTTCAGTGTTTTATCTACATGTTCATTGCTTGTTGCCCTTGAAGAATTAATTGCCAACATTACATTAAAGGCAAAATTGGTACAGTGGTAGTAATGCAATAGGGACTGACTGAGAAATTGACAACAAGTTCATAGTTACTAGGCATCTTGTACAAAGGAAGGCACACTAAGGAATGCAGAACCCATACCCCCCCCCTTAAAATACACGTGATAATTGGCAGCTAGGACATTACATACCATGCTTCCATAATTCTCAACCTCTTAACACAAGAAATCTGAACAAAGCCTAAAATAATGGGGAAAGGGGACAAAGGCACCAAACCGGGGCAGATGAAAAATATTGCTCTTACAGGCTTAGAAAGTTGCTAGAATAAAAGCATTTGTCTTAGCCTGCATTTTCTGTAGGAAATGAAGGCTGAACTCTTACATGACATTTAGTATTTAAATCCTCAGTGATTTGCCAAAAAAACACAACCTTTGAGGAATAGGCCAAAAATATAAGGCAAAAAGCTGGACAGTTGAGAGGTATGCATACCTGTCATCCTCAGTGGAAGAAATCTAGACAAAGCCTTACATAATGGGGATGCGATGGCAAAACAAAATACGAGTAGATTTTAAATATTGTACATTTTAACTTAGAAAGTTGCTAGAACAACAGGATTTTTGTTAACGTGCATTTCTGAATGATATGACGTCTGAAAATTGTGTGTGAGTATATATATATATATATATATATATATATATATATATATATATATATATATATATATATATAGAGAGAGAGATATAGATATATATGCATGTATCGTGGATATAGAAAGTTTACAAATCTCTGTTAAAATGCCAGGTTTTTGTGATACAAAAAAAATGAGACCACAATAAATCATTTCAAAACTTTTCCCACATTTAATGTGACCTGTAACTGTACAATTCAATTAAAAAACAACCAAATCTGTTAGGGGAAAAATATAAAAAACAAAAAAAAACAAAAAACGTACAGTAAGGTAGTTGAGTGTACACACCCTAAAACTAATACTTTGAAGCACCTTTTGATTTAATTACAACATTCAGTCTTTTTGGGTAGGAGTCTATCAGCATGGCACATATTGACTTTGCAATATTTGCCCACTCTTCCTTGCAAAAGCACTCCAAATCTGTCAGATTGCGAGGGCATCTCTTGTGCACAGCCCTCTTCAGGTCACACCACAGATTTTCTATTGGATTTAGGTCTAGGCTCTGGCTGGGGGGACATTCCAAAATTTTCTTCTGTTGAAGCCATTCTTTTGTTGATTTGGACGTATGCTTCGACCATTGTTGTGTTGAAAAGTGAAACTCTTCTTCATTTTCAGCTTTCCAGCAGACGCCTGAAAGTTTTGGGCCAAAAGTGACTGGTATTAGGAACTGTTCATAATTCACTCCACCCTGATTAAAAGCCCCAGTTCCAGCGGAAGAAAAGCAACCCCAAAGCATGATACTACCATCACCATGCTTCACCGTGGGTATGTTCTTTTGGTGACGCAAAGTGTTTTTGCACCAAACGTACCTTTTGGAATTGTTGCGAAAAAGTTCAACCTTGGTGTCATCACACACACACACACACACACACACACACACACACACGCACACACACCTATGGGATCCATACTAATGCACGAACGGCAGCTTCACCAAAAGTGAAACTGCCGATCATACATTCGCAAAAGTGCTTTTCACCAAAAAAGCACTTTTGTGAAAGTATGATAAGATAAAGGGAAAATCAGGGAGGAATGGCTGTTGCTGAGATCATACAGTGGGGATGAGGGAATATTTCCTTTTTCCCCACTGTAGTGCGATCTTGGAGTGAGAATATAAAAGTAGGGAAGGTATAGGGGGCGCAGGGGAGCTTGCCCCCCTGCATAAATGTTAGATGTTATGTGATCCTATCTCACCTACATTCTGTACTGATGGGCTCGGAGCCGATCCCTCGGCTCCGACTCGGCACGCTTATGCTATAGAGCGAGGCCTCTTATTGGCTGAGCTATCTTTATCCCAGGATGCACCACCACTAATCCCCCAGATCTCGTTTGCCGCTTACAAGCATAGACGTGGTCTCAACTTGGCTGGGCTAAGTACTAATTTTTTTTAGGCTTTTCCTGTCAGAAATTTGCTGAATTTCAACCCAAAAGCTGTTTTAACAGCTATTCTTGTGTTTTGAGTGTGTATTTGAGATTTCTGTTGAGAAATTGTGTGTTTTCGCAAATGGAAGGTTTTCCGTTTTAGTTAGAGGGGCCTTCCCCTGTTGCTTTACTTTCTTGGTTTTTCGTTTGTGGGTCAAGTACCCGTTTAAGTTAGAGGGTCTTGACTCTCTCTATCTCTCTCTCTTTGTATAATTTTTCGTTGTACTGTACTTGTGCAGATTAAAAAAAAAAAAAAGAGAGAGAGATAAGATATATATTCATACTGTGACAAACTTTTCTTTTTGCTGCAGACAACTGTGTTTGGGCTATTTTGGCCATGTCAAAAGAACACAAACCCTCCGGGTTTAAAAAATGCACGAGGTGTGGTTTTAAGATGTCCATAACGGACGACCACTCCTCGTGCGTCTATTGCTTAGGCGCCAAGCACCTACAAGAATCGTGTAGTGTGTGTCACGCCTTTTCATCTAGAGTCCTCCAGGAGAGGAAAAACAAATTAATCCTGAAGGGGTTAATTAAGCCATCCTTCGAGGAGGCTTTATCTTCCTCTCTTTCTCCTTCAAAAAAGAAGAAAGCGTCGGCTCCGACCAGTCAGTCGGAACCGACTGCTAAAAAATCTAAGCAGACTTCTCCATCGGCTCCACGGACTTGGGCGAGGCGGAACAGATCTGCCTCGATGCCTCCAGCCTCGACCCCTCTGGTTTGGGCGAGGACTGGGGCATCGAGGCGGGTCACCTTCATCGGCTCCACTGATATTGGAGCCGATAAGGGTTACCGGCTCAGACTCTTCCCCCTCGGAGCCGAAGTCCTTATCGGCACAGAAGGAAATTGCCTTAAGATCTCCCTCGGAGCCGATAGTGGTAGAGTCCATTTGGAGCCGGTCCCCGAGTCGCCGGAGCCGATGGAGAAATCGGTTCGGGCCCGATCGGTATCCTCTAGATCATCCAAGATGTCTGATTCGGACATCGACAGGGTGCTCCTTAGACTCTTCCAGTCTCCGGTGTTCCAAAAGCTAGTTTCGGCTCCAGCCCATTCCCGGGCCGATGGTCCACTTCCCTACTTTGGTTCCTCCTCCAACAGCTTCGGCACCGTTGGAGCCGGTGCTGGTGGAACCGGTGGAGGTTTTAGGGTCGGGCCCGACCCTTGCTCCAACTCTGGCTCTTGGGTCGGAGTTCAGTACACGGACTTCTTCCTTCAGCCCTGGGGGGGAGGCTTCAGGACTGATGCTTTCGGTCCCAAGTCTCCCTCTTGGTGCGTCGGCGGGGGGAGTGCTGTCCACTGTCGTGGCCACGGAGGTGGGACCCCCCCAGGATTCTGGTGGTCCCGCCTTCAGGGCTATGAGGAGTGCGTTAGCCAAATCTTCCTTGGCTACCTCCACGGTTTCCCCAGCTCCTTCCCTGCATACCGAGACTGGGTCTTTGGCAGTCCCCCTGTCCTTAGACAGCGGAGCCCCGGAGCCTCAGGTTACCCCCACTGGGGTTTCTCCCCCTCCTGGAGGCTCTTCTGAAGCCTCTTCGGAAGAACCCCCCAGGAAGAGATCGTGCAAGAGAAAGCACGTTGACTCCCCTGACGAGTCTCTTACATCAGACACTGATCTCGATGATGCAGAGGGGTCCCCTAAGTTGTCCTCGGATGATGTCTCCTTTGCAGACATCCTGGAAGCCCTAAAACAACGAGGCGGCTGGCAGTCCAAACCTCCCTCTGCTGATGAGTCGGTGTTCCTGAAGGCTTTCGGGGCTCAGCCCTCTGCCTCCTGGGTGTCTCCGCCCTTCGATGAGCTTTTGGATTTGATCTGTCGAAGGGCGTGGGAACACCCAGACTCTCTGGAACCGGTGCCTGCTCGTCCGAATAAGTTCCTCTCGGCACCCCCTGAAAAAGAGTTTCTGACTAAAGGTGTGGCTGTAGATGCTTTGGTGGTGGCATCTGCTACCCAGCAAGATGTAGCAGAGGCTTCGACGTCCGTCCATCCTCCTAATAAGGAGTCTAGGAGCATGGATCAGTACGGGAAGCGCACCCTGAGTTCAGCGGCCTTTACTTTGAGGTCCTTGAACTACCTTACGCACTTTACCAGATTTCAGAGGGATCTGATTAAGGAACTATCCGATACCCTCTTGGGTAACCTGCCTGAGGAGCTGGCCCAGACGGTTGGCTCTCAGCTGGCTACAATGTCGTCCATCTCAAACTCGTCCATGAGGCTCATTTCTTATGCGGCCGAGGGGGCGAGTAGAGCGGCGGGTACAGGCATTGCTCTATGGAGACAAGCCTGGCTCCGCCTGTGTCATTTCGCGGAGGCCTTTAAGTCTTCCTTTGCCGACGCCCCCTTTGATGGGTCCTCCCTGTTTGGACCCAAGGTAAAGAACACACTGACCCGCTGTGAACAGGAGGGTAAGACTCTGACTGCCGTAGGGGCGCGATTTTCCACTCCCTTTCGGCCTTATCCCAAGGCTAAAAGAGGAGGGAAGATGTGGTTCCATAGATCTCAGAAGCCTTACCCCTCTCAGCAGGAGGATCCCCCTTTCAGAGGCAGGGGAGGGGGAAATTCTTCCGGAAGACGCCGTCCCAGAGGCGGCAGAGGCCCTCGCAACACTGGAGACCGCGAGTCCTTTCGTGGCTCTTCAACCTTTCACAGTCCCTGAGGGATTGCCCGGCTGTGCAGCTCCGGAGCCAGTCGGGGGTCGTTTCTCGAAGCACCTAAAAGCCTGGGAAGGTATCACTCAGGACCGATGGGTGCTTCGAATTATCGCCGGAGGCTACTCCATCCCATTCTCTCATCCCCCCCCCTCAGTCCAAAAAAATCCCGGACCCGCCACCCAGTCAGCGGGATACTGCAGCCTCAGAAGTTTTAAAGCTGCTGCAAAAAGGAGTCATCCAACCGGTCCCCGCAGACCAGATCGGATTAGGGACTTACTCAAGATTCTTTTTTTCCTAAAGGAGAGATAACTATCCCAGCCGAGTGTAGCCTCCCGGACATCTCAAATGCGCAGGTGAAAGCTGCTCTCTCTAAAGCTAAAAACACAGCATCAGTGGGACCGGATGGTGTCCCCGGCTGTGTGCTACACGAGCTAAATGAGGAATTAACCCCGCACATAAGGCAGCTGTTTAATCTCAGCCTTACCACAGGATACGTGCCCAAGGAGTGGTGTACGGCAACTGTGGTCCCACTCCACAAAGGCGGCGCCTCTACGGACCCTGGTAATTACTGCCCCATAAGCTTAACAAGTCTAGTCTGCAAAGCTATGGAGAGGATCATAATGGAGCTCATAAACAAAGATATAGGGGACTTGCAGACATTGGACCCGACCCAGTTTGGCTTTGTCAAGGGAAGATCATGCCTTTTGAACTTGGTGACTTCTTGAAACAGTCACCAAGGCCATTGATGAGGAAAGGCAGTCCATACAGCCTACCTTGACCTTGCAAAGGCTTTCGACACAATACCCCACTCGGGTATTGTAGAAAAACTTACCAGCTTAAATGTAAACCCATATGTCACGATGGGTTGCAAACTGGCTTAAGGACAGAACCCACAGGGTTAGAGTTGCTGGCGCTGTGTCAGACTCCAAGCCGGTCACAAGTGGTGTCCCACAGGGCTCGGTCCTTGGCCCCCTATTGTTTGGCATCTACTTCTCAGAAGTACAGGCCAGCATCTGAGGACTTTGGCTGACAAAGTTTGCAGACGACTGCAAACTGGGCGCCATAGTGGAAAGTGCATCGGACACGGATATCCTTCAGAAGGGACTCACGGAAACAGATAGCTGGTGCCAGAGCCATGGCCTGAAGTTAAGCGCCAAAAATGTATAGTCATACCCTTGGGAAAAACAAGGTAACCCCAAGCTACCATATAGGTGGCAATCCACTAAGCACAGAAGAGGTTATCAGGGACCTGGGGACCCAGGTTGACAGTGGCCTTTCTTTTGACACTCACATTGCTAAAGTGGTTAGAAAGACCTTCTACATTGCCCACCTGAGCATGAAGGGATTCACATCCAGATCTAGTGAGGTCATTGTTCCCTGTACTCTTCACTTATCAGACCAATGATCGAGTACAATGCCCCATTCGGGATGTATCTCACCCGACATCTGCAGCAATTGGAGAGACCCCAAAGTTCCTCACCAAAAGGATAAAGGACTCCAAAGTGTGTCATCTGCTGCCAGATTGAAGAAACTCCAGCTCTACTCAGTCGCATACGGTCTGCTCAGAGGTGACATGTGCCTGACATACAAGGCCATGTCCAACCGGAATTAATGGACATGCTCCACCTCAAAAATCCAAATCCACCAAAACCACTAGAGCAAGCGACTTAAACCTTAGCACGGATATAAATAGGACGTCCTGGAGGGATAGATTTATCACTCAGAGACTCCCTATGCTGTGGAATAAAATCCCGGTCCATGTGAGGCAGAGCACCTCGCTGACTCTGTTCAAGAGAAATCTAGACCTGTGGATGGGAGATCGTAGGTTTACCCCAGGAATCATCTCTGTGTCACTGCTGGACAGAGGCACAACAAACTAATGGGCACAGTATTTTTCATATAAGGGGTGGCGTAAGCCACAAAAATTTGGGCTAGGCTTATAAATGCCTTAGGGCAGATAGCCTAGTATAAACCTATGAACCTATGAACCTATAAAAAGACCGGGGACTTGAGGCCCATTTTGGACCTCAGCATCCTAAACCGTTCAGTCAGAAAGTCCAAGTTCCGAATGGTCACCCTACAAACCATTCTCCCATTGCTGGAGAAGGGTGTTTGGATGTGCTCCATAGATCTCAAGGACGCTTATTACCATATCATGGTACATCAAGCGTCCAGGAGACATCTGCACTTCAGCCTAGGAGGCAGTCATTTTCAGTTCCGTGCGCTGCCCTTTGGTCTCCCCACAGCCCCCAGGGTGTTCACCAAGTGTTTGGCAGTCGTGACTGCTCACCTGAGAAGTCTAGGATTCTAGGTGTTTCCGTATCTAGACGACTGGCTCCTAACTGCCACCTCCAGGCATCTACTACTGCAGAGCCTTCAAGCCACTATATCACTGGGCAGTTCCCTTGGAATCACCTTCAATTGGCCAAAGTCTGTGTTGCTGCCATCTCAACGAATAAGATTCATAGGGGTAGAGATAGACTCAAACCGAATGCGGGTCTATCTACCTACAGACAGAATACAAACCATACAGACTCAAGTTCGAGCCTTACTTCCCAGGTCCAAAGCTCCAGCCAGGATGGTCCTGCAGCTATTGGGATCCATGTCTGCCACGGTTCTTCTAGTCCCCTTGGCAAGGTTGCACATGAGAATCCTCCAGTGGCTTCTTTCAGCTCAGTGGTCCTTTCAGGAACTCCCTCTCAGTCACCTCATATGGATCACGGAGTCTTGCAAAGCGGGACCTTCGCTGGTGGCTAGTGCCCTCCAATTTGGATCAGGGGCGACCTTTTGTTCTGCCTCCCCGGCCGGCCACTTTGACCACGGACGCCTCCCAGATGGGGTGGGGGGGGCATTCCCTGGGCAGGTCAGTCCAAGGCAAATGGCACCCGGAAGAGACTCTTCTTCATATTAACATCCTAGAAATGAGGGCAGTACTTCTGTCCCTTCAAGCCCTTCACGATTATCTCCCTCAGGGCGTAATTGCTGTTCAATCAGACAACATGTCAGTTGTCTGGTACCTGAACAAACAGGGAGGGACCAGATCCTATCCTCTTTGCAGAGAAGCCATGAGAGTTTGGGAATGGGCAGTCTCGACCAAATGCTTCCTAGTGGCTACTCACATATCGGGCAAGTCCAATGTGATAGCTGACAGATTGAGCAGAACCATCCTCTCTCCTCAAGAATGGTCTCTGAATATGACAGTTGCAAGTCAGATTTTCAGCGAATAGGGAGTTCCGTGTTGCGACCTCTTCGCGACTCCTCTGAATGCGAAGTGCAAAGAATTCTTCTCCCTAACCCCGGCTCCGGGGAAGAGCCCCATGGACGCATTAGTCCATCCTTGGCCCACCGGCTTGCTTTATGCCTTCCCTCCAGTTCCTCTCCTTCCAGGGTGATTCAAAAGGCATCTCTCTTGGGGAGCAAAATGATCTTAATTGCTCCTTACTGGCCTCGTCAAGTATGGTTTCCTATCTTCAGAAATATGCTCTGGAAGGTCCATGGTTCCTGGATCAGATCCCAGACCTACTGGTTCATCAGTCAGGACTATTCCACCAGTCCCTACACACCTTAAAATTGACGGCTTGGCTCCTCCTCCTCTTCCGACTATAGTCAGGAGTCATACATTGGATCCAGATGTTGTACACATATTATCTTCGGCCCATAAGTCTGCTACAAAGAAACTGTATTCTAGCAAATGGAAAAGATTTGCTATTTGGGCTCAACTCCGGGGCCTGGACCCCATTTCTATTCCCGTGGCAGAAGTACTAAAATTTTTAACTTCTCTCTTCAATCAAGGCTCTTCAGTTTCTACCATCAAGGTACAATTGGCAGCGATTTCCAATTTTCACGAATCCATAGATCCACCTTTAATGAGCAACAGATTGTGTAAGACCTTCTTGAAAGGTGCTGCTCTATTAAGACCTCCGATTTCTCATCCTGCACCTCCATGGGATCTCGATATAGTGTTACGCGCCTTGACTTCCTTCCCCTTTGAACCAGCGGCTACATGTGATCTAAAGTTTCTATCATGGAAGACAGCCTTTCTGGTGGCAATCACTTCTGCCAGAAGAGTTTCAGAGCTTCAAGCTTTGTCAGTAAAACCACCGTACTTGGTTTTTCACAAAGACAGAGTATCCCTCAGGCCAAATCCTTCCTTTGTCCCTAAAGTTTGTTCTAGTTTCTGCTTACAACAATCGTTAGAACTTCCAGTCTTTTTTCCAAAATAATCTAGCAAAGCGGAATTCATATTCCATACACTAGATGTCCACAGGCAGTTACGTTTTTACTTAGACAGGACCAAACAAACAAGGAAAACAGATCAGTTGTTTGTATCCTTTGCAGACAATAAATTGGGCAAAGCCGTCACAAAGGTCACTATTGCC
>NC_056729.1:1214813065-1214823065 GCF_019279795.1 Protopterus annectens
GCATTAGTGCGTAAACCGCGGGGGACGACCCCCTTGCTGAGGCATGCTTCCATGTGGTACCTCTGAGTCTGTAACCTCTTAAATTTATACAGGTCATCTTCTATATTCCTCTGCACGGCTTTGATAAGAGCTTCATTCGTGCGTCGTTGTTCGACCTCCCCTCCAGGTTGAACAGGCTCAAAACATGCTAAAGGATTGGTACTGTCTTCCATAAAATTCCTAAGTCTTATACCGAACGAATGAGCATTCTCGTTCACAAATACATTACTCTCAGCTCCTTCCATCACCCCTGATTAACAAAATAAGATAGGCCACCCAGTAGATGCACTCAAGGAACACAAGGATTACAAACGAAACTTCCCAAAAGGAGCAGAGAATCAGAGAAGTTACCAAAGTTCCAATCCGTTTCAGTAGGTACAGGCAATTCCGTGAACTTCACATGTAAAGGAGTAGTAAATCAAAAAAACTACCAAAGTTCCAATCCGCTTCTGCAGATATAGACAGTTCCGTTCAAGCAAACAGTAAAAGCATAAACATATGTTCAAAACTTATCCAAATGTAGTTGTAGAAAGTAGCGTAGACCATTCGGTTCAAAAAGTATCCAGTTTCAAAGGTTGTTCAATCTAAAATACTTTATTTCAAAAGTGAGCGCTTTCGCGGAGAACACTCCCCCGCTTCTTCAGACAAAGAATGAACAAACTAGAACAGTTTAAAAAGCTAAAAATACGTCACATGATGCTTAGTTAATTGACAGCAGCATCCAATATAAATCTAATTGTGAATATCTGCAAGACATTTTAATTAAACACAGAACTTTCATTGGTATTGTGTCAAGTTAAAAATCAACCCTTCGAATATATATATACTGACAACAAAACCTTTTATGCTAGTCTGCACTAAGGCCATCTTAAATATATCTATATAGCCTATTTAGATAAAATATTTAGATAAAATACAAAAATGCTGACAATTAAATAGAAACTAAAAATTAAAAATAAAATAAAAATATAGCTAAATGACACTACATCTGCATAATGTATGCTTAATCTAAATGTAGATCAATGGAGCTATAAGCCACCATGCAAAATATGTTGATATGCAAATACTACAAAAATAATAAAGTAGTGTATCTGGATCTACACAAATATAAATACATATAACTATTTCGTAATGCAAGTGTAATTTTTAAAAATATATTCTATAAATATATATGTATATATGCAAAAATAAATATAAACATATAATATAATATAATGAATAATAATTCATGATAATTAAATATATATATATAAATATGAATATGAAATACACATAGTATATACATGATGTGAATATATAAATGTGTATAAAAATGTATATGTGTAAAAAATACATATATAAATATAAACATAAATATACATATATATAAATATGTGTATGCATATATGCATATAAAAATCATAAAACTAATAGAGAGGGTAGTAGACATGATATTATAAACCCTGTATCTGGTGTCTTAGTTAACGTAGTTTACGGCCCTTGAGATGTGGTTTGATGGACAAAACCTCATTCAGACCGCTGCCCCTATGTGCAGCCAGTCTGCAGATCCATTGTAGTTCCATCTGTTCAGTCAAATTCACTACATTCCCTAGCCTCTCATTCTGTGGTTGCACTTGCAATATTTGAAAAAGAAAAGTATGTGTATCACCCCTATTCATGGTGTGCTTAGCCAAAGCACTATAGTCCTGTTTCCTGCTTAAACAATACCCATGATCTCTTATACGCTCCCTTAATGACCTATTGGTCTTTCCTACATAAAATGAGAAGCACTGAGTACAATGTGCTATATATACAACATTCTTGGTATTGCAATTGCCATCATATTGAATGGTCCAAAGTCGTCCTGTATCAGGGTGTCTATAGTAATGTGACTCGTCTATGTATATACATTGTGGACATTTGCCACATTTCACAGTCCTTTCAAACCCTGTTTTGGAGTGACCAATACATCTCGGGATATAATGACAAAGGTGTCTTTTCAGAGATTTCATATTACTAAAAATAAAACCTGGATTAATTCCTACTATATTAGCTATTTTTTCATCAGCTGTAAGAATATTCCAATTTTTAGCAATTGCATCTTGAATTATGTAGGAATTACTACTAAACGGTAATACTATATTTGGAGGTCTATGCTTTGGTTTTAAAGTATTCTGTCTTGTTACAACCTTATTTTCAGAAAAATGGGGTCTAGCCCTGTCCTTTCTCAGGAAATTGATATCCTTACAGGCTTCATCAATTTCTTCTTGGGTATAGCCTCTACTGACAAAACCCTCTCGAAGCTCCTCCAACCCTTCTTCAAAATGTGAATTCATGGTAGATAGTCTGGATACTCTCATTGCCTGACCTTTTATAATGTTCTGAAAAATGTGTTGACTATGCATGCTTGTCCTATGCAAAAATGCAGGTTTATAACAAGCTTTTCGATGCACCTTGGTATTAATGGTATCATCAACTCTAAAAACAGTGACATCCAAAAAATTAATGCTTGTGTCTGAAAAATCCATAGTAAATTTAAGAAAAGTACTAGCACTATTTAGCATATTAAAGAATTCTTTTAAGGAATCAACAGACCCTGCCCATAGAAAGAAAAGATCATCGACAAATCTTTTATAGAACATAATGTTCAAATGCCCAACTATATGCTCTTCCTCGAAGGTCGCCATGATCAAATTGGCATAGCTGTTCGCACAGCTAGTGCCCATGGCGACCCCCTTGACCTGTCTATAACAGACATCACGATATAGAAACACATTATTCTCAAGCACCAATTCCATCATTAAAGTTACAAAATCAATTTTGCTTTTAGAGGAATGCTTTTGTAAATATGCATGTAAGGACTGTATCCCTTCTCCATTAGGTATACATGTGAAGAGGGATACCACATCCATTGTTACAAATAAAAATTCTTTAGGGTTACATACTGTGGAGCTGCCGAAACACACAAATAGATCTTTTAAGAATTGTTCAGAATCCTGTAATATATAGCTTGATGACTTAATAAAACATTTCAATGTTAAGTTGTCAATCTCGCCTTCATTCTTGCTGGATGGGTTCGGAACCGATCCTCGGCTCCGACTCGGCACTTGCTTAGCTTGAGAACTCCTTTTACCAGCTCGAGGCAACCCTATATCCCATGATGCAAGGCGGGACTACCTCAGATCTCGTTTGCGCTTAAGAGGTCTCCTTTTTGCCAGCTGAGGTAAGTTTGAATTTTTCAAACAGCTTAGTCAGGGTTTATCTCTCCCTTGTTCCTTTTTATAGTGTGTAGTGTTTATACAGCCCACCCTATTTCCCCATATAGTTAAAAAAAAAAAAAAAAAAAACTTCTAGTTTTTATAAAAATTTTCAGTTAGGCCTAGGCCTCCTTTCTTAATCCCTATCTGTGTGTCTGTGTTTGTTGGGATTAATTGTGTGACTGTTTTGGGGTGTGTGTGAGTGTTATTTTTACTTTTTTCTTGGACTATGTCTAAGGAAATAAAGGTCTTAGGCTTCAAGAAGTGTGACTCGTGCTGTCAGAAAATGTCTCTGACAGACGGTCACACTTCTTGTGTTTACTGCCTGGGGCCTTTACACCTGCAGGACTCCTGTGCTTTATGTCACTCTTTTAGCCAGAGAGTCCTGCAGGAAAGGAGGAATAAGTTGATCCTCCGTGGCTTACTAAAGCCAGAAGGTTCACCCACTAAAACTGGGTCCAGTAAACCTTCTAAGCCACCTAAGGTTCAGGCTACAGCTTCTAAGCCTTCCCCGGTGGCTCCGACTCCTTCGGAGTCGAGATCGGCTCTGGCCGGAGCCGATCTTTCTTCTCAGGTGGTAGGGTCGGTTCCGATCGGTTCCGACACCCAATCTGCTGTTGCCTTGTCGGCTCCGGCTGGAGCCGACATATTATCCAGTATCGGAGCCGAGAAGCCTTCGGCTCCATCTGGAACCCAGAGGACGTCGGCTCCGATGGCTTCGTCCAAGAAGAGATCTCGGTCCCCTTCTTTGGAATCTATCCACTCGGCTCCGGGGTCTCCTCTTTTGTCGGAGCAGAGTCATCGGAGCCGATCTTCGAGATCTTCCAGGCTGTCTGACCACGATTTAGAGAGGGTGGTAAGCAGGCTGTTGAAGTCGCAGGCACTGGCCCAAATGCTCCATAGCCCGTCTCAGCAGACTTCGGCTATTGCTTTACCCCTTGAACCTCCTCCTCCGACTCCCCTCCAGAGTTCGGAGCCGGAGCTTCTCGGGACAGCGACCGTGTCGGCGCCTGAACTGATACATCCTTTTTCGGCTCCGTCGTCTTCGGCTCCAATCTCTTCCATGAGACCTTCCTTGGAGGGATCCGGTCGTCGAGTTTCCCTTGTCGGCTCCGAGGGGGCTAGTGGCATCGGACCCTTGTCCGACCCCTCTCTCCCTCTAGGGGCTTCGGCTTTGGTAAGCTCGGCACCGACATCGGCCTCGGAGCCTTCCCTCTCAGTGGAGCCGGGAATTCCTATTTCCTCGGAACGGGAATATTCCGGCCTCCCGGGGAGGGGAGCCTTTGAGGTGATGAGGAGTGTCCTGGCACCTGAGCCAGGTCAACGGTCCATCCCTTTAGCTCCTCCCTCTTCGGTGCCTGTAGACGCCTCTTGCCAGCCTCTTGCTCTCAGGCCCAGGGATCCATCGCCCCAGGTTTCCCCATTGGGAATAACTTCCTCTTCCGAGGCTTCTCCTGATCCTGCAGGGGAACCCCCTCGGAAGAGGACGTGTAAGAGGAAACACACAGACTCCCCCGAGTCTACTACATCTGATACCGACTTAGATGAGTCGGAGGGTTCCCCACGGTCCCCCTCTGAGGATATTTCCTTTTCAGACATCCTTGAGCTCCTCAAACAGAGGGGGAATTGGCCCTCCATTGACCCCTCCGAGGATGAGTCGGTATACCTGGAGGCTTTTGGATCCCGACCCTCCACCTCCTGGGTGTCTCCGCCTTTCGACCCACTTATGCAGGTAGTGGCTCGGAAGGCGTGGGCAGCTCCAGATTCTGTGGAACCTGTCCCCAGGAGACCATCCAAATTTATTACGGCCCCTACAGACAAGCAGTTTCTTTCTAAGGGTGTCTCTGTGGATGCTATGGTGGTGGCGGCGGCCACCAAGAAGGAACTTGCGGATCCTTCAGTACCTGTCCATCCTCCTAACAAAGATTCTAGGACCATGGACAGGTATGGAAAGCGGATGTTTTCTTCAGCGACCTTTGCTATGTGTTCGCTGAACTACCTTTGTCACTTCACCAGGCTTCAAAGAGATATTCTCAAGGAACTAGGTGAAGTGGTCCAGGATCCTTCTGCTGCTGGGGCTCAAGAAAAGATTGCCTCACAGCTAGCAATCCTGAATTCCTTAACCAACTCCTCCATGCGGCTCATATCCTATGCAGCCGATGGAGCGGCAGAGCTGCAGGCACAGGAGTGGCTCTTCGACGTCAAGCCTGGATGCGGCTTTGTAATTTTGCGGACCCCTTTAAGGCGTCCTTCACCAATACCCCCTTTGACGGTTCGGCTTTGTTCGGACCTCAGGTGAAGGAAACCTTGACCAGGTGTGAGCAGGACGGCAAAACTCTTTCTGCCATTGGAGTCCATTTTTCCACCCCTTCTAGACCCTATCCCAAGGGTCAGAAGGGAGGGAAGATGTGGTTCCGTAAAGCCCAAGGAGCTGCGCCGGACACACGTGGTCAGTTTACCCCCAGAGGCAGAGGGGGTAACCATAATAAACCCCGCCCTAGAGGCAGAGGGGGTCCTCAGAACCAGGGCAGCAGGGAGTCTCTTCCTGAGAAGCCTTTTCAGCACCCCTGAGGTGTTGCCTGACTGTCCACCCTTGGTGGCAGTCGGGGGAAGGATTTCGCTGTACCCAGTAGCCTGGCGTTCCCTTTCACAAGATTTGTGGGTACAGTCGATCATATCCGAGGGTTACAAAATCCCCTTCGAAAGGTATCCTGTACCTCACCAATCCCTTCCAGACATCTCACCCGGTCAAAGGGATTTGGCAGAACAGGAGGTTTCAAAGCTCCTAGAAAAAAGAGCCGTCCAGACTGTTCCAGCAGACCAAGTAGGATCCGGCGTCTACTGCAGATTCTTTTTGGTCCCCAAAAGGACGGGAGATTGGAGACCAATATTAGACCTGAGCAATCTAAACAGATTTGTCAAGAAGGCAAGATTCCGGATGGTCACGCTTCAGTCCATTCTGCCCTTTCTGGGCAAGGACAACTGGATGTGCTCCATAGACCTGCAGGACGCGTACTATCACATAAAGATACACAGGCGCTCCAGGAGGTTTCTCCGCTTTCGGCTAGGGACCAGTCATTATCAATTCAGAGCCCTGCCCTTTGGCCTCACTTCAGCCCCCAGAGTGTTTACCAAATGTATGGCAGTGGTCACAGCTCATCTGAGATGTCAAGGATTCCAGGTGTTTCCTTATTTGGACGACTGGCTCCTCTCAGCCACCACCAAGCATCAGCTTCTTCAGAGCAGAGACTACACTCTGCAGCTTTGCAAAAGTTTGGGAATTTCAGTGAATTTCGAAAAATCTTCTCTGCTGCCTTGCCAATCTATCACCTTTATAAGTGCAAAATTAAACACCGTCAAGTTGTTAGCCAGACTAACAGATCAGAGAATTCTGGACATCCAAAAATACGTTCGGATTTTATTGCAGAGCAGCAAAGTCAATGCCAGATTGATACTAAAAGTTCTAGGTCTTAAGGCTGCGGCCATTGTTCTTCTACCACTGGCTCGCTTCCACATGCGTCTTCTGCAGTGGATGTTATTCACTCAGTGGTCGTTCCACAGTCTTCCGATGAGACACGAAATATTAGTCACACAATCGTGCAGGACTCATCTGAACTGGTGGATATCTTCCCTTCTTCTTTATCAGGGCCGACCATTTGTTCCCCCTCCTCCGGTTGCCACAGTCACTACGGATGCCTCTCTGATCGGGTGGGGGGGGCATTATCAGGGCAGGATGGTCCACGGGACGTGGCAACCCATAGAATATCATCTGCACATAAATGTCCTAGAGATGAGAGCGGTGCTTTTAACGTTGCAAGCCCTCAACGACTTTCTTCCTGCGGGGACTATTGCAGTGCAAACGGACAACATTTCCGTGGTCTGGTACATCAACAAGCAGGGCGGGACCAGGTCCTATCCTTTGTGTCGAGAAGCGCTCAGACTTTGGCAATGGGCAATCTCCTCTCATCGGTTTCTGATAGCAACGCACATCCCCGGCAGGTCCAACCTCTTGGCGGACAGGCTGAGCAGAGCCATTCTCATGCCTCACGAGTGGTCTCTCAATCAATCTATAGTGGACCAGATTTTTCTGAAGTGGGGCACACCTTGTTGCGATCTTTTTGCTACACCCCAAAACAACAAGTGCCCCGACTTCTTCACCCTCTTTCCCCTACCAAGCCAACCCCTGAGAGACTCTCTAACCCAGGATTGGCCCCGGGGACTTCTGTACGCTTTTCCTCCTTTTCCCTTGATTCCACAAGTCATTCAGAAAGCCACCGTTTTGAGGGCCAAGTTGATTCTCATTGCCCCTTACTGGCCTCGACAAATTTGGTTTCCGTCTCTGCATCGTCACCTCCTGGTGCAGCCTTGGCATCTGGACCCAGTTCCGGATCTTTTGATCCACCAGTCGGGTCAACAGCACTGGGCCATTCATTCTCTCAACCTCACTGCTTGGTTGCTCCACTTCCTTCCCTAGCCAGGCTTCCTATGATCTCTGATCCTGTCAGAGATATCTTAGTAGCTTCCTTGAAGTCGTCCACCAGAACCATTTATGCTAGCAAGTGGCGACGTTTTTCCCTTTGGGCAAACTCCAGAAATATTGATCCCTTTACTGCTCCTGTGCATTCTGTTTTAGATGTCCTGGCTGAAGTTTTTCAGTCAGGATCTTCTTCATCTACAGTAAAAGTTCAACTGGAGGCTATTTCCAAGTATCATGTTGGCTTGCAAGATCATAACATTATGTCACATAGACTATGCAAAGCCTTTCTGAGAGGAGTTTTTCTCCTGAAGCCAATAAAACATTCCTCCTCCACAATGGGATCTGAATTTAATGTTAGCATCCTTGATTTTACCACCCTTCGAACCGTCTGCTTCATGTTCCTTGAAGTTATTGACCTGGAAAACTATATTTTTACTGGCTGTCACTTCAGCAAGAAGGGTTTCCGAGATTCAAGCTCTCTGCATCCGTTCCCCTTACTTGGTTTTTCACAAGGACAGGGTATCCTTGAGAACAAATCTGTCCTTTCTCCCCAAAGTTGTTTCTCAAACTAATATTAATCAATCTATCGATCTACCAGTCTTTTTCCCTAATTATTCTGACAGAGCTGAACAAAAGCTTCATTGTTTGGATGTCCATCATCAGCTCAGGTACTATTTGCATAGAACTAAACAATTCAGGAAATCAGACCAATTATTTGTCTCCTATGCAGAAAACAGGAGAGGTCTCCCAGTATCAAAAGTGACCTTATCCAGATGGTTGTCTTCCACCATTTCTTACGTGTATTCGCTCAGAGGCAAGCAACTACCTTCTAAACCGAAAGCACACTCAACCAGGAGTCTGTCCACTTCTGCAGCCTTTCAGGATAGACTACCCATTGATACCATTTGTGCAGCAGCTACTTGGGCCACTCCTCATACCTTTGTCTCTCATTACAAATTAGATTTGGCCTCTAGGGACAGGGCCAGTTTTGGTTCCACAGTTCTCAAGAGTCTGTTCCATTGAGCCACCCGGGATACAGGTGCTAGGGACGCGGTCCCATCCAGCAAGAATGAAGGCGAGATTGACAACTTAACATTTAGAAGTTATGTACCTACCATAACGTTCCATGTTAGTTGTCTTCTCTCGCCTTCTTTCTTGCGTCCCTCCCTCCTTCCCCCTGGCCTGGACAGATCTTGAAGAGTTTCCTCTTCTCAGGTTGTTCCCTCCTGAGTCTTCATTAGAGGAGTCCTTTGTTATGAACTTGTTTTTCCTAGTTCTACTAGGTTAGTCCTTAGCAGGGTATTTTAGCTACCAAACGAGATCTGAGGTAGTCCCGCCTTGCATCATGGGATATAGGGTTGCCTCGAGCTGGTAAAAGGAGTTCTCAAGCTAAGCAAGTGCCGAGTCGGAGCCGAGGATCTGTTCCGAACCCATCCAGCAAGAAAGAAGGCGAGAGAAGACAACTAACATGGAACGTTATGGTAGGTACATAACTTCTAATTTCTTGGTCTAAGAAGACTGAAATAGGTTCCGTTAACCAGCCGGAACCTGCCACAATTGGTCTTAATTCAGGTTGACGTACATTCTTATGAATTTTGGGAAGGCCAGATATGGTGGGAATCAATGGGTATTCTATAAGCATATATTTAACCAAATCATCTGTTAGATGGCCCATGGCCTTACATTCCATGATGGATCTTTTGATATTTTCTTGCATGTAGTAGACGGTCTCTATTGGAACCGTCTCATATGCATCTGTACCAAGTAAGCCCAACATTTTAGTATGATAATATGTGGTGTCTAAAACTACAACTGGTCCTCCCTTGTCTGCAGGTCGTATTGTAATATTTCCATTATATTTCAAATTATTAAGGGCTTCAGCCTCAGACCTAGTTAAATTCTTTTCAAATGAATTGACAATTAGATAATTGCTATATATGTCTTTCTCTACTGCTCTAACAAATACATCAATATTAGGATTTGATGGAGGAATGAAACTACTCTTGACTTTAAGCATATTATTGTCTTCCATATTCATACCATCAAATAACAATTTTAAGCAAACATTGCGTGTAAACATCCTAATGGCTATAATAGCTTGACTTAGATCCATGTTAGAGCTAGGAATGAAAGACATACCTCTATTTAGCAGTGTCAATTCTGCTGTAGTTAAAGAATGCTGTGAAATGTTAACAACTAATGAGTTCAGTTCCAAAACTTCTGTAAAGTTTGTTGCTGAATCAAGGGC
>NC_056729.1:1214833065-1214840565 GCF_019279795.1 Protopterus annectens
GAAATTCAGCTTTATCAGACTGCAAAAAATTGTCTTTAGTCATCAGGTGGTATACCATCTCAATACCAATAGAATTGGGGATGCAAGTAAACAAAGATTCAACGTCAGCTGTCACAAAGACTGTTGAAGATGTATACCCAAACTCAGTTAAAAACTCATAAAGGTCTCTCAAAAAATGTTCAGTATCTCTTAGTACATAATTGTACTGACTTAGAATCTGCTTTAGTTCATAGTCCAGATAAACGGAGATGGGTTCGGTGACCCATCCAGCACCTGCTACAATGGGTCGAAACGGAGGTAGAGAAGAATTCTTGTGTATTTTAGGCAGGCCATGAAGTCTAGGCACAACAGGATGGACCACTAAAAAATAATCAAACAACTGCTGGTTCATGCTGTTTATGTCCAGACAGTCTTGTAGTGCTGTCTGAATTTGTACAATAATACCCTTAATAGTGACTAAATCGATTTGTACATAGGCATCAGAACTAAGCATGGCCAACATTTCTTCTATATAATAAGAAGTATCAAGTACAACAACTGGTCCACCCTTGTCCGCGGGTCTAACTATAATGCTGGTGTTATTCCTAATACTTTTCAAAGCTTCACGTTCATCTATTCCTAGATTGTTGTCACAGTCAGCGTCAATAAAACAATGGTCATTATAGATATCATTCTCCATTGCCTGTAAAAATACTTCCACGTTAGGTGGTAAACTAGGTGTGTAGTTACTTCTTCTTTTAAAATTAGTATTTTGCGCCACGGAACTACCCTCCATGGCTAGCTTAAGGGCAATCTCTCGTGCAAAAAGCCTTAACGCTACTAAAACTTCACTATGATCAATACACATAGAAGGTATAAACTTTAAACCTTTGTTCAGCAACCTTAACTCAGCTGAAGTAAGAGTATACTTAGAAACATTCCATACTAACTGTCGTCACCACATTTTCTTCAATGTTCGTACCTGATAATTCGGTGGTGCTTCCTTCCGTTTGACACCCCTGGACACATCCAAATCCAAGGATTTTTTTCCTCGCCGGCTTGTAGGGCAATGGAAAAGCCAACGAACCAGCACTATGATGATTATCGGCTAATAACTTCCTTCTAACGTCCATGGGAGGCTGTACAACATCGGCGGATACATTGGCAGTAATCATTGAAGTAGCAGGAACTTCCATTGGAGTAGAATAATTCGAAACAGCGTTGGGTGAAGGCAGTGATTCTGTCGCACACAAAGGCGACGCAATTCTACATGTATGGCAGGAGGCGTCTCTTCAGACCTTCTCATATGATCAACATAATGACGTTTCACACTGTATTCAACAGCATTCCCTTTCCTTTGATTGATATTAGCACCAGAACAATCACTTGTTCCTTCTACAGTCTGTGCATAAGTTAAGTTACCAGTAGTCATAACAGCAGCATTCTTAGGCCAGGTGAAAACATTTTGCTTTCTGTAATCCTGAATATCGCGCATCAATTTTTTCTTTTTAACATCCATGAGCTTAAGCTCATAGCGTGATACTTTATCCACTAAATCTTGCACGTACACATCAGTAGGATTTTCACCATAAAGAGTGTAGAGTTCTTCTTGTTGTTTAATGATGGAATTGCGTAGCTCAGTTTCAATAGGAAAGAAAAAGTCCAAGATTAACTGCATATACGCCTTACCCGTCTGTAAATTAAGTTGTTGCCACCGGGTTAACAGTTCAGGGTAAGCATTGCCATAACTAGGCATGGTAAGGATTCTCAAGCCACGCGGTACCACATTCAATTGGATACTTGCTTCTAAATGAAACCGCTGGCTTGATAAACGCTTATATTTAAAGAGGTTATCTTCCAATTCTCGTTTAAGGTTCTTAATTCTGGTATCATCGACATTTATTACCTGTTTTTCACCAACGGTCTCTGTACCAAAATCAATATTGAGAAGCGGGTTAATCGAGGGAGCTAAAAACCCTCTTAGTTTGTTGACATAATTCTCCGTTGTTCTAACAGACACTTCCTCCATGCTGACTGCTGTCCATAGAAACAAACCACAAAGTCCCAAAGATGTAAGACAAAAAACCAAACTGCAGGCAGCCAACAGCATAAAACACTGTAATTGTCAAGTAAAAGTAACCACTTTGTATAAAAAATATCAAAAGATTTAATGGAAACAAAACAGACCAGACGTAAGCGCTTTCACGGACTACCTGTCCGCTTCCTCAGATGTACAATAGTGAAGAAACAGTTACAATATATAGCACAAACATCACAATCTAATTAAATAATTAAGCAATTAAAACCAACAACCATAATTAACAATTAAAAATTAAAAGTTAAAAACACATTACCTATGTGGTCTGGCTTGTAAAATAGGTTTAAGGGGAACAGTTTCATTTAAACCACGTCCATGGTGTGCTCCCAACCTCAGAATCCATTTAACTTCAGCAGTCTCCGTTTGATTAACTACACCCCCCAATCTTAGATTATCTGGAACTATGTGCAAAATTTGAAACAAAAAAGTATGTGTTGAGTCAGTGCTCAGTATGTGTTTGGCAATAGCATTGTAAGCACTTTGCACATAGTTCCAGATAATCTAAGATTGGGGGATGTAGTTAATCAAACAGAGACTGCTGAAATTAAATGGATTCTGAGGTTGGGAGCACACCATGGACGTGGTTTAAATGAAACTGTTCCCCTTAAACCTATTTTACAAGCCAGACCACTTAGGTAATGTGTTTTTAACTTTTAATTTTTAATTGTTAATTATGGTTGTTGGTTTTAATTGCTTAATTATTTAATTAGATTGTGATGTTTGTGCTATATATTGTAACTGTTTTTTCACTATTGTACGTCTGAGGAAGCGGACAGGTAGTCCGTGAAACGCCTGGTCTGTTTTGTTTCCATTAAATCTTTTGATATTTTTATACAAAGTGGTTACTTCTTTACTTGGACAATTACAGTGTTTTGCGTTGCTGGCTGCCTGCAGTTTGTTTTTTTGTCTTACATCCTTGGGACTTTGTGGCTTTGTTTATATATATATATATATATATATATATACATACACATATATGTATATTGTGTCTCTCTCTCTCTCTCTCTGTATATATATATATATATATATATATATATATATATATATATATATATAGTCTCCTGGACTGCAGCTTAGACTAAGCACCTCATTGGTTCTTTTGAGATTTCTTTCTTAAAAGATGTCTCAGGTTTCATCTTTCTGTTACCTAAGAAGCTCAGTTGTGAGTGTTCTGCTATTTTACAGTGATCTAATCGAAGGAAGGACACTCAGCAAACTCGGAGCTATAATATATAACATTAAGTATCCTGTTTTTTGTTTATTTTGTTCTTTATTTCTTTGTTGTTTATAGCACTTTGTGTACTGTGTATTTTTTTCTAGCTAGTTTCACTGGGTGTGAGGTATTAACTGGAAATTGTCCACTCTTATTAAGCATCTGTTGGGTTGTTTGTTTATGATAACTTGTTGCAGTTAAACTCTTTTTTCTAGTGGCTCCTTTAGCTGTTTAAAACATTTCAGCTGTGAGTAACATTTCTGCAGGTTGTTTCCCGCCTTCCCTCCCTGTTGGTATAGTGTTTTTATAGTTGGTGGCTTTGCAGTTGCCCGCCCCTAGTGTAAATTTGATCTGGGACCCTCCTCCCAGTCTAGTGTCATTACCTCATTCTACCCAGTACAGGGAGAGCATTTCAGAAGGCCAATCAGCTTAGTTTCTGCTACTCCTTTCTCTCTTTCCTTTCTCTCTTTCCACAAAAAAAAAAAAAAAAATTGTCTGCTTTTACTGTATTTGTGTTTTTTCCTACTTTATTTTGCTTTTTGCTTTTGCATCATCTTAAAAGTACTCAATTGTATTTATTACTGCTTGGTGTAACTCATTCTAAGCCTTTTAGTTTAAGCACCTGGGCTTCAGACCAGTTTTACATTAAGAAGGTTTGTGGTCTGCACTGTAGTGGCAGAACAGGTAGCTTACATCCTTCTAAGTTGGGAACTGCTGATTGAGGGCTCAGTGTCTTATTCTAAAAGTGTATTAATTCTGGTTTAAGCACTTGGGCTTGAGGCCATTTGTTTTACATTGAGGGTTTGTGTTCTGGACTCTTGTGGGAGGAGAGGCTGGACTCTGTCCTTCTGAGCTGGGAATTTCTGGTTAAAAGCTTATAGTGCCTGCATATTTGAACTGCTTCTTACTGAAATTGGTACACCTTGTTTGCTGTAGCATAGACTAGATCCAGGCCTGCTGAATCTAGCTTTGTTTGTATAACTTGAGCACTAATCCAGGCATTCTTTAAAGTGTTCAGTTGTATTTATTACTGCTGGTAGTAACTTGATTAAAGTGTAGCTATCATTTCTAAGTCTTTTGTATTAAGCACTTGGGCTTCAGACCAGTTGTTTTACATTAGGAAGGTTTGTGGCCTGCACTGTGGTGGCAGGACAGGTAGCTTACATCCTTCTAAGTTGGGAACTGCTGATTGAGAGCTGTGTCTGTTATTCTAAAAGTGTATTAGTTCTGGTTTAAACACTTGGGCTTCAGGCCAGTTATTTTACGTTAAGAAGGATTG
Source organism: Protopterus annectens (assembly GCF_019279795.1). Lineage (NCBI taxonomy): Eukaryota > Metazoa > Chordata > Ceratodontiformes > Protopteridae > Protopterus > Protopterus annectens. Next base: position 1,214,837,635 of record NC_056729.1, read on the forward strand.
CAGTCTGCACTCTTGTGGGAGGAGAGGCTGGACTCTGCCCTTCTGAGCAGGGAATTTCTGGTTAAAGGCTTATAGTGCCTGCATATTCTAACTGTTTCTTACTGAAATTGGTACACCTTGTTTGCTGTAGCATAGACTAGATCCAGGGCTGCTGAATCTAGCTTTGTTTGTATGCTTTTTGTTTGTTAATTTCCCTGAAACGCGGCCTTTTATCACTTCTGTGGATACCTAGTTATATCTGCATTGCTTACTGTACTTATTTCCTTGTTTCACTTGAAAGAAAGTTACTGTTTGTCGTTTTTGCATTTAAGTTACCTGTAACACATTGCATTTAAGTTACCTGGCACTTGCTCACTAAAGCAATTATATAAGTCATCTCTAAAAAATTAAAAGCACTACACCCTCACAAACTCCCCTTGAGTACCTTGTTCCCCATTGGACCTTTTTTTCAATTATAAAGGAATTCCTAATACTATTCTAGCATGTCCAAAGGTCAGTTGTCAATCTCCTCTCCGGTCCAGCTGGTGAATCTGGGAATCTTGAGGCAGTGTTACAACTGCCTCATGTACACAGACAACCCTCTCCTCCTCCCAACAAATTCCAACACATGTGAGAAATGCAACCATATAGCCAAACTGGAGGCTAAGCTCTCTCAACTCAATACTGGCGTAACCAGTCAGGAGGAGGAGGAAACCACACTCACTACAATTCCAGTCTCACATAGACCTACCACGACAACAAACCAAACACATAAACACACAAAAACATACTCGGAGGCTCTAAATAAAAATCTGCCTAAGCAGCAGAGACCTCCAAAGCAGACACCCAAGCAACCGCTACCCCAAAACAAAACATGTGCAACACATAGCTCACAAAGCCAGTGTGCCGAACAGTCACAGCCCTTAAGGCTAAACAACACACCTGATATACTTGTAATAGGTGACTCTATCGTCAGGCACACTGGCGTCCCGCTCACCAGACTGAACAAGGAGAAGGTCACTGTGAGTTGCCTGTCGGGCGCTAGGATCCGCCACATAACACAAGCACTCAGGTCACTCCAAGGCAAGTACAAATATGACTCAGTCATTGTCCATGCTGGTGTGAATGACCTGAGACGTACCTCCCTGGACTACATGAAAAGAGACATAGAGGAGCTCTCTGAGCATGTAGCCCAGGCCGGTATGACCCTGACCTTGAGTAGCATCTTACCCTCACCAAGAATGATGCCACAATATGAAGACAAGATGATCAATTTCAACAATTGGCTTAAGTGTTGGTGTCATTCAAAGGGGATCAATGCCTGTCAGCCTGGGATGACATGCTTTCGACAAGCCACAATGCTTCGCTAGGGATGGCTTGCACCTGTCACCCCTGGGCTTTCGGATATTGGCAAAGGCTCTTGCTACCCCCATAGTGCCTTTTTTAGGCAAGGCTCAAAAGACAAACCCACCTCCATAGGTATCACAAGGGATAAGAAACTAAGAGTAATGCTACTCAACGCCAGAAGTCTAAACCTCAAGATGCATGCACTCAAAACTCTCCTTAGCATGGAGAACATCTATATCTGTGCAGTAACAGAAACGTGGTTCAAGGCTCCAGAGAGCACCCCAGCACTACCAGGTTATACCTCATACCATGCTTTTCGGCCCCAAAACTTGGACCGAACCCCAAAAGGAGGGGGAGTATCAATATTCGTCAAAGATACCCACATCTCCAGGTTGGTGGCACAGCACGAAGCATCAGAGACTATCCATGTGCAACTAACTGTGGGTAAAACTGCCTTCCAGTTTATAGCCTGCTACAGACCACCCTCCCAAACACAGGAACCCCACTCGGCCTTCCTGAGAATACTGGAAAATATGAAGGTCTCTCCAAACACCATTATATTGGGCGACTTCAACTACCCAAACATAGACTGGGAGCATTACTCTAGCTCCAACACCCTAGCCCAAAGGTTCCTAGAATTTATAAACTCAAATGCTATGGAACAACTTGTTACCACTCCCACAAGAGGGGAAAACATACTGGACCTGATCATCACCAACATGGGGACACTATGCTCCAGACCAGAACTGTATCCCTCACTGGTAAGATCAGACCATAAACTAATCTCGCTGGATATTCACATCCCGACCCCACCCCCCTGCCCAGAAAACCACAGTGAAAAACTTCTCTAAAGCAAATTTCACACGCCTTAAAACCGAGGCGAAATCCTTCAAAGCCCCCAGGCCTGTGGAAAATATGGCCCAGACCGCAGAATCCTTTATAAACGCATTCTATGAACACCTTCAGGAATGCATGGATCATGCAATCCCAAATAAAACCAAGACCCAATCCTCCAAAGGCAGACGTCCTGTCTATTGGACCCTAGCCATAAACAAACTATACAATAGAAGGAGGAAGCTAATACATGATAGAGCAAAATCCCAAAAAGGGAAGGCATCTCTGATCAGTATTAGCAAAAAACTACGGGCACTCGTAAAATTGTCTAAGGCCAGCTTTGAGAGAAAAATTGCACAGGACACTAAGGATAATCACAAGGCTTTCTTTAGTTATGTTAGGAACCTGGCTGGGAATTCCCAGATATGCTCAGAATTAGTCCAAAATGACAAAAAATACACAGAGCCCACAGACATTGCCAACATCCTAGCTGACAGGTTCAGTGCAAACTTCTCCCCCCCCCCTCCCCACCAAAAGGGCAAATATCTATCCCAACAGAGTGCTGCCCCCCTGACATCTCAGATGCTCAGGTAAGAGCCGCCCTCTCCAAAGCAAAAAACACAGCATCAATGGGACCAGATGGTGTCCCGGGCTGCGTCCTACATTAACTCCAAGAAGAGCTAAACCCAAACATAAAACTACTGTTCAGTCTTAGCCTTACTACAGGATATGTACCCAAAGAGTGGCGTACAGCAACAGTGGTCCCTCTCC
>NC_056729.1:1214845565-1214850565 GCF_019279795.1 Protopterus annectens
AAAAAATTGGCACATAATCACCCAGGACAAATGGGTACTGAATATTGTTTCTCAGGGTTACAGTTTCCACTTTCACATGCTTCCAAAATCAAAAGGTATGCACGACCTACCACAAAACTCATGAGCAGAGGCACAAAAACAAATTGCTGCTCTCATGGACATAGTACCACAGCAAGAACAGGGCCAAGGATTTTACTCAAGACTTTTCTTAGTACCCAGAAAGGACAAAGCCTGGAGACCAATACTGGACCTGTCAATCCTAAATACTTTCCTGGATGTTCCAAAATTTAAAATGTTAACACTACTGCAGCTTCTACCCATGCTGGGCAAGAAGGCTTGGCTAGTTACTGTGGACCTCAAGGAGGCATACCCGCATGTCCTAATCAGTCAATCTTGCAGAAGATACCTCAGATTCATAGCAGGCTCAATGCATTACCAATTCTCTGCACTGCCCTTACTGCGCCCCGGGTCTTCACAAAATGCCTGGCACCAGTGATTGCATTTTGCAGACAAAAAGGAATTCAAATATATCCATACTTGAATGACTGCCTTATTCAAGCAGAGAGCAAGGACATTCTTCTAAACCATCTGGCGTTTGTAAAAAGATTACTAATTTGCCTAGGGTACACAGTAAACGAAAAGAAATCAAAACTAGTGCCCTCTCAAGAGATAATATTACTGGGTGCAAGCTTAAATACTACTGCCCAGATGGCTTATCTCATGCCAGACAAGCAAAGGCAACTGACTCGTTACTTTCAAATGATGGCAACAAAAACCCAGCTCCCTGCAAGAAATATTCTGCAGGCCCTGGGCTTCATGGCTACAGTGGTATCTAAAAAGTGTTTGGACTCAACATTGTCACAGCCTAGTGACCATCATAACTTTAATTCCCTGCCTACAACCGGAGTTTCGATGGTGGTCCCAGGCCCGTCACCAAAACAAGGGACAGCCTTTCACCTTACCCACAGCCAGGCAGACAATAACGGATGCATCGGATTATGCCTGGGGGTGACATATGGCAGGAAAATGTGTTCAGGGCACGTGGCCCAAGGAACAAATGCATCTTCACATCAATCAGAAAGAGATGCTAGCTGTACAGAATGCCCTGACAGCTTTCAAGGACCTACTACATCCAGGACAACTACTAATAAAGACGGACAATACCACAGTTATGTGGTACATAAACAAGCAAGGAGCACACATTCCTACCCTCTATGCAGGCAAGCCATGACTTTGTGGAACACAGCACTGACCTATCAAGTACATCTGCAGGCACAATTCCTGCCAGGAACAAAAGATACACTGGCAGACGAACTAAGCAGAAATCTCATGGACCTTCACGAATGGAAACTGAATCCACAGGTGTTCCCATGGGGACGCCCAGACATAGATCTTTTTGCCTCCCCTCACAATTGCCAACTACAGAAATTCTGCACAAGAACGTATCACTCTCAAGCATGGAAAGTGGATGCTCTATCATTCAGCTGGAATACCTGACAGTCTATGCCTTCCCTCCAATGCCTCTTCTTACCAAGGTGCTCCTAAACGTCAGACAAGAGAGGCCAAAAATGATCCTGATTGCCCCAGACTGGCCACGCCAGCACTGGTACCCAATTCTAAAGAGCTTGTCTCAAGGCCCAACCTGGCCTTTACCTCAAATTCCTCATTTTCTGACTCAACAAAACAATCAGATTCTGCACAGTCATCTCAGAACCTTAAATCTGGCAGCATGGCAGATAAGGTAGCCACTCAGACTGCGCCTTTCTGTAAAGCAGTTATGGATGTCATTTTAGAAGCCAGGAGGCCCAGCACTAGGAAATCGTATGCAGAAAAATGGAAGAGATTCTGGGCTTGTAACCAGGCACAAGGGCTCGAGCCACTTGTTTCAAATATACCTCAGATTTTACAATACCTCAGTGAATGAAAAGCAACCACTGAACAACCCTATATATACACAAACCTATTAACATCAATTAAATCAATAAATCAATTCTTAAAAACAGTTAATCAATTAGTTAATTATTTTAAAATGAACATTTTCACAAAGTAAAATTCATACATTTAATAATTTAATTAAAACCACATCTAATAGTCACATCAATTTTAGAATTCATCCAAAACTTTTAACAAATAAAATAAAATAAAATAAGAAAATAAGAATAAAAACATTTGATTCAGACAATCTTTTAACTTGTAATATAATGTTTGTCTCCATCAAGTGGCGAAACAAAATATGGCATTTAAATTAAATAATAGTAAAAAAATGTTTATAACAAATGTATGTACATAATCTGTGTAAAAGCTTGTAAGAATGAGTTTAAATGATTATTTTGAATTGACTTTAAATGAATGTTTTCACTACATCCTATATGTATTGAATTAATGAAACAATGAAAGAAGTTAAAGTTTGGCAGATCTAATTTTAAGTACAGGTGCAAGAGATACCATTTCATACGGAGGTCTACTAGAATCCAACACAAGTTGCCAATAAAGCTCCCTATACTCAACAAGTGTTTCCCACATACCACCCTTGGACTCATCTCAACCACTTCCAAAATAAAAAATTGAAAGCCAGATGTTTTACAAGTGGTGGTGTGCTTGTATAGTGCATTTTTCTCATTTTTTGTTCTTATTTCATATAGATGCTCGTAGATCCTCTGCTTTAATTTCCTTTCACTTTTCCCAATGTAAAATGATTCACATACCTTGCAAGTTGCTATGTATACAATCCCTTTGGTGTTAGTTAGCATAAGTATTCAACATTAATTTCCTTTTCCTAGAATTTAAATAAATAAAGTCTCCTGTTGATAAAAATGTACAATAATTGCAACACCCACATTTATATAAACCCTTCTTCTCTTTTTTACCACTCAATGTATTACCTTGATGTCCTTCAAGGATGCATCTGCAGTCATAACATATGGGTTGTCCTGCCTCAGGCAGCCCTTCGGTCGGCCGGATTCCAAAGTCTGGGTCTGGCCTCGGCTGATGTTGCGCTTTCCCCGACGTCAGAGCGTCTGGGGTATAAAAGCATCAGCCAACGCCATTTTCCTCAGTCTTTCTTGCCGCGCGGTGCCCGAAGCAGAAGCTGTTCGCAAGTGCCAGTCGGTCAGATCCAGTGAATTCAGCTACCGAAGACTCCGAAAAAAGCTAAGTACCCCGTTGGGGACTCTTTCTTGCCTCAGCCGATGTCAGACAAAGTAAATAATTGTTTAACTTGTGGGAAACAAATACCTCATAAGGATTTCATTCCTACTGCCTTCCTTGCTTAGGCCCAGACCACGACGTATCTGCCTGTTTAGCCTGTGCTTCCTTCAACCGACGAACTCTTAGACGTCGGTCGGAGTTTGCAGTGGAATTTTTTGGAGCCGCTTTTGCTTATAAAATGCCGTCGGAGACTCCGACTTCGCATATGGTGAAAAAACGCAAGGAAAAGGACCGACACTCGCGGCCAGCGGTTTCGGCTGAAACCACGGCTAGGCCTACCGCGAGTGGATATCTCTGTTTAAAAACAGTTCTCTGAGTGTTCTTACCTCACTTAAAAACACCTCATCTTCAGAGGTAATCCTGCTTAACCATACTTAACTGTCCCTTTACCACCCCTTTTTTCTGATGTGGTGGATGGGAACTAGTATAGTACAAATAGGAGTTGGAAAAGGTTTCTTTCCTGTAAACCTTAAATGCAAAATGACCATTGTTTTTGGTAATGTGAACATCAAGGTAAGTTAGTTTAGATTACACATCTAGTTTGATTACAACCTACGACGGTAATTCTAGAGGCATCAAGAAAATCTTTGACAAAGAATGGAACAACTTTTCGAAAATTTCAGACTTGAAGTATATTTTTGAAAAAGAACTGGTTTACATATACAGAAAAGGTAACACCATTAAAAATATATTAGAGAGGGGCTCAGATCAAGGTAATACATTGAGTGGTAAAAAAGAGAAGAAGGGTTTATATAAATGTGGGTTTTGCAATTATTGTACATTTTTATCAACAGGAGACTTTATTTATTTAAATTCTAGGAAAAGGAAATTAATGTTGAATACTTATGCTAACTGTAACACCAAAGGGATTGTTTACATAGCAACTTGCAAGGTATGTGAATCATTTTACATTGGGAAAGGTGAAAGGAAATTAAAGCAGAGGATCTACGAGCATCTATATGAAATAAGAACAAAAAATGAGAAAAATGCACTATACAAGCACACCACCACTTGTAAAACATCTGGCTTTCAATTTTTTATTTTGGAAGTGGTTGAGATGAGTCCAAGGGGTGGTATGTGGGAAACACTTGTTGAGTATAGGGAGCTTTATTGGCAACTTGTGTTGGATTCTAGTAGACCTCCGTATGAAATGGTATCTCTTGCACCTGTACTTAAAATTAGATCTGCCAAACTTTAACTTCTTTCATTGTTTCATTAATTCAATACATATAGGATGTAGTGAAAACATTCATTTCAAGTCAATTCAAAATAATCATTTAAACTCATTCTTACAAGCTTTTACACAGATTATGTACATACATTTTTTATAAACATTTTTTTTACTATTATTTAATTTAAATGCCATATTTTGTTTCACCACTTGATGGAGACAAACACATTATATTACAAGTTAAAAGATTGTCTGAATGAAATGTTTTTATTCTTATTTTCTTATTTTATTTTATTTTATTTGTTAAAAGTTTTAGATGAATTCTAAAATTGGTGCGACTATTAGATGTGGTTTTAATTAAATTATTAAATGTACGAATTTTACTTTGTGAAAATGTTCATTTTAGAATAATTAACTAATTGATTAACTGTTTTTAAGAATTGATTTATTGATTTAATTGATGTTAATAGGTTTGTGTATATATAGGGTTGTTCAGTGGTTGCTTTTCATTCATTGAGGAAGTTGATGATGAAAACGTGTTGTAACAGTGCTAGCGTTTGTGGAATAAACTGTTTTTGGATCCTTCATTGGTTCGTGTTCATTCCTGGTTGGTGGTGCCTTC